>NC_045435.1:110338507-110368771 GCF_002776525.5 Piliocolobus tephrosceles
AAAAAAAAAAAAAAAAAGAATCTGAACAAAGAGATCTTGCTGGATTCCCTCCTCAATTACCATTAGATTATACCCTGCTTGTCCAATCACATTTCTACATGGCTGTGTATTCTTCATTGAACCTAAGCATAAAAATACACAGTTTTTCTGGAATGTTTGGGTCTTCGTTTTCGAAGACTTCTTTGTCACTGAAAACTTTGATTGAATGAATATGTTATACATTTCTCTTGTTAATCTGCCTTTTGTTATAGGGGTATCAGCTGTGGACCTTGAAATGGGCAAGTAACAGGTGTTACATCTTTTCACCCCATAATGGTAGAGTGTTGTTGTGTAAAGTATAGCCTTGGAAGCTTCAGTGTGGGTTCAAAACCTGCTTCTGTTAATTATGATCTGCATTAGTCTACTAGGGATACTATAATAAAACAGTATACCCTGGGTGGCTTTAACAACAGATATTTATTTCTTAGAGTTGTGGAGGTGGGGAATTTCAAGATCAAGGTGCTGGCCGATTTGGCTCCTGGTGAGGACACTCCTTCTGCCTTCTTGCTGTGTCCTCACATGGCAGACAGACAGAGAGAGCACATAAGAACAAGCATGCTCTTCTTATAAGGCAACTAACACCATCATTTAACCCTAAGTATTTCTTTTCCTGTGATGGTTAATTTTGTGTGTCAATTTGATTGGGCAATGAGGTGCCCAGATAGCTGATTAAATATTATTTATGGCCATGTTTGTGAGGGTGTTATTTATTTATTTAAATTTTACTGTAAGTTCCAGAATAAATGTGCAGAACATGCAGGTTTGTTACATAGGTATATGTGTGTCATGGTGGTTTGCCACACCTATTGACCTGTCCTCTAAAATCTCCTCCTTCATTGCCCATCCCACAGTAGGCCCTGGTCTGTATTGTTCTCCACCTTGTGTCCATGTGTTCTTATTGTTCACTCCTACTTATGAGTGAGAACATGTGGTGTTTGGTTTTCTTTTCCTGTGTTAGTTTGCTGAGGATAATGGCTTCCAGCTTCATTCACATCCCTACAGAGGACACAATCTCATTCCTTTTTATGGCTGTGTAGTATTCCATAGTGTATATGTACCACAATTTTTTTTTATTATACTTTAAGTTCTGGGATACATGTGCAGAACCTACAGGTTTGTTACATAGGTATACATGTGCCATGGCAGTTTGCTGCACCCATCAACCTGTCATCTACATTAGCTATTTCTCCTAATGCTGTCCCTCCTCTTGCCCCCAACCTCCCAACAGGCCCTGGTGTGTGATGTTTCCCTCCCCGCACCCATATGTTTTCATTGTTCAACTCCCACTTATGAGTGAGAATGTGGGGTGTTTGGTTTTCTGTTCCTGTGTTAGTTTGTTGAGAATGATGGTTTCCAGCTTCATCCATGTCTCTGCAAAGGACATGAATGCATTCTTTCTTATGGCTGCATAATATTCCATGGTATATGTGCCACATTTTCTTTATCCAGTCTATCGTTGATGGGCATTTGGGTTGGTTCCAAGTCTTTGCCATTGTGAATAGTGATGCAACAAACATACATGTCCATATGTCTTTATAGTAGAATGATTTATAATTCTTTGGGTTATACACAGTAATGAGATTGCCGGGTCAAATAGTGTTTCTGGTTCTAGATCCTTAAGGAATCACCACACTGTCTTCCACAATGGTTGAACTAGTTTACACTCCTACCAACAGTGTAAAACTGTTCCTATTTCTCTACATCCTCTCCAGCATCTGTTGTTTCCTGACTTTTTAATGATCGCCATTCTAACTGGTGTGAGATGGTATCTCATTGTGGTTTTGATTTGCATTTCTCTGATGACCAGTAATGATAAGCTTTTCTTCATATGTTTAATGTCTTATTTTGTCATAAATGTCTTATTTTGAGAAGTATCTGTTCAAATCTTTCACCCACTTTCTGATGGGGTTGCTTGTTTTTTTTCTTGTAAATTTGTTTAAGTTTCTTGTAGATTCTGGATATTACCCCTTTGTCAGATGGACAGATTGCAAAAATTTTCTCCCATTCTCTAGGTTGCCTGTTCTGTTCACTCTGATAATAGTTTCTTTCACTGTGCAGAAGCTCTTCAGTTTAATTAGATCCCAGTTGTCAATTTTGGCTTTTGTTGCCATTGCTTTTGGTGTTTTAGTTATGAAGTATTTGCCCATGCCTATGTCCTGAATGATATTGCCTAGGTTTTCTTCTAGGGTTTTTATGGTTTTAGGGCTTACATTTAAGTCTTTATCCATCTTGAGTTAATTTTCGTATGGGCTGTAAGGAAGGGATCCAACTTCAGTTTCCTGCATATGGCTAGCCAGTTTTCCCAACACCGTTTGTTAAATAGGGAATCCTTTCCCCATTGCTTGTTTTTGTCAGGTTTGTCAAAGATCACATGATTGTAGATGTGTGGCATTTTTTCTGAAGCCTCTGTTGTGTTCCACTGATCTATATATCTGTTTTAGTACAGTATTTTGGTTACTGTAGCCTTATAGTATAGTTTGAAGTCAGGTAGCGTGATGCCTTCAGCCTTTTTTTGTTTCTTTTTTTTTGCTTAGGATTGTCTTGGCTATACAGGCTCTTTTTTGGTTCCATATGAAATTTAAAGTAATTTTTTCCAATTCAATGAAGAAAGTCAATGGTAGCTTGATCTGTAAATTACTTTGGGCAGTATGGCCAGTTTCACAATATTGATTTTTCCTATTCATGGGCATGGAATGTTTTTCCATTTGTTTGTGTCCTCTCTTATATCTTTGAGCAGTGGTTTGTAGTTCTCCTTGAAGAGGTCCTTCATATCCCTCATAAGTTGGATTCCTAGGTATTTTATTCTCTTTGTAGCAATTGTGAATGGGAGTTCATTCCTGATTTGGCTCTCTGTCTATTATTGGTGTATAGGAATGTTTGTGATTTTTGCACATCGATTTTGTATCCAGAGACTTTGCTGAAGTTGTTTACCAGTTTAAGTAGATTTCGGGCTTAGACTATGGGGTTTTCTAAATATACAATCATGTCGTCTGCAAACACAGACAATTTGACTTCCTTTCTTCCTATTTGAATACACTTTATTTGTTTCTCTTACCTGATTACCCTGGCAAGAACTTCCAATACTATACTTAATGGGAGTGGTGAGAGAGGGCATCCTTGTCTTGTGCCAATTTTCAAAGGGAATGCTTCCAGCTTTCTCCCATTCAGTACCATATTGGCTATGGGTTTGTCATAAATAGCTCTTATTATTTTGAGATATGTTCCATCAATACCTATTTATTGAGTGTTTTTAGCATGAAGGGATGCTGAATTTTATTGAAGGCCTTTTCTTCATCTATTGAGATAATCATGTGGTTTTTGTCATTAGTTCTGTTTATGTGATGGATTATGTTTATTGATTTGCATATGTTGAAGCAGCCTTGCATCCCAAGGGTGAAGTCAACTTGATCATGGTGGATAAGCTTTTTAATGTGTACCATATTTTCTTTATCCAGTCTATCATTGATGGACGTTTGGGTCCATGACTTTGCTATTGTAAACAGTGCTTCAATAAACATACGTGTGCATGTGTATTTATAGTAGAATGATTTATATTCCTTTTGATATATACCCAGTAATGGGATTGCTGAGTCAAATGGTATTTCTGGTCTAGATCCTTGAGGACTCACCTATACTGTCTTCCACAATGTTTGAACTAATTTACACTACCAACAATAGTGTAAAATTGCTTCCATTTCTTCACAGTCTCATCAGTATCTACTGTTCCTTGACTATTTAATAATGACCATTCTGACTGGTGTCAGATGGTCTCATTGTGGTTTTGATTTGTATTTCTCTAATGATCAGTAATGTTGAGCTTCTTTTCATGTTTTTTTGGCCACAAAAATATCTTCTTTTGAGAAGTGTCTGTTCATATTTTTGCCCACTTTTTGATGGGGTTGTTTGCTTTTTTCTTATAAATTTGTGTCAGTTCCTTATAAATTCTGGATATTAGCCCTTTGTCAGATGGATAGATTGCAAAAATTTTCTCCCGTTCTGTTGGTTGCCTGTTAACTATGATGATAGTTTCTTTTGCTATGCAGAAGCTCTTTAATTAGATCCCATTTATCAATTTTGACTTTTGTTGAATTGGTTTTATGGCATTATTGTCATGAAGTCTTTGCCCATGCCTGTGTCCTGAATGGTATTGTCTGGTTTTTCTTCTACGATTTTTATGGTTTTCGGTTTTACATTTAAATCTTTAATCCATCTTGAGATAATTCATGTATAAGGTGTAAAGAAGGGGTCCAGTTTCAGTTTTCTGCATATGACTAGCCAGTTTTACCAGCACCATTTACTGAATAGGAGATCCTTTCCCTATTGATTGTTTTTGTCAGGTTTGTCAAAGATCTGATGGTTCTAGATGTGTGGTGTTATTTCTGAGGGCTCTCGTCTGTTCTATTGGGCTCCATGTCTGTTTTGGCACCAGTAGCATGCTGTTTTGCTTACTGTAGCTTTGTAGTATAGTTTGAAGTCAGGTAGTGTGATGCCTCCAGCTTTGTTCTTTTTGCTTAGGATTGTCTTGGCTATACAGGGTTTTCTTTGATTCCATATGAAATTTAAATTTTTTTTTGTAATTCTGTGAAGAATTTCAATGGTAATTTGATGGACATAGCATGGAGTCTATAAATTACTTTGGGTTGTATGGCCATTTTCACAATATTGATTCTTCCTATCCATGAGGATGGAATGTTTTTCCATTTGTTTGTGTCTTATTTCTTTGAGCAGTGGTTTGGAGTTCTCCTTGAAGAGGTCCTTCACATTCCTTGTTAGCTGTATTCCTAAGTATTTTGTTCTCTTTGTAGCAATTGTGAATGGGAGTTCATTCATGATTTTGCTCTCTGTTTGTCTATTGTTGGTGTATAGGAATGCTTGTGATTTTTGCACATTGATTTTGTATCTGGTGACTTTGCTGAAGTTGCTTATCAGTTTAAAGAGTTTTGGGTCTGAGATGATGGGATTTTCTAAATATAAAAATCATGTTTTCTGTAAACAGGAAATTTGACTTCCTCTCTTTCTATTTGAATACACTTTATTTCTTTCTCTTGCCTGATTGCCCTGGCCACAACTTCCAGTACTATGTTGAAGAGGAATGGTGAGAGAGTGTATCCTTGTCTTGTGCCAGTTTTCAAAGGGAATGCTTCCAGATTTTGCCCATTCAGTATGACATTGGCTGTGGGTTTTTCATATATAGCTCTTTTTATTTTGTGATATGTCGCACCAATACCTAGTTCATGGAGAGTTTTTAACATGAAGGGATGTTGAATTTTATCAAAGGTCTTTTCTGTGCCTATTGAGATAATCATGTGGTTTTTGTCATTAGATCTGTTTTTGTGATGGACTACGTTTATTGATTTGTGTATGTTGAACCAGCCCTGCATTTCACGGATGAAGCTGACTTGATCGTGGTGGATAAGTTTTTTGATGTGCTGCTGGATTCAGTTTGCCAGTATTTTATTGACGATTTTCGCATCGAGGTTCTTCAGGGATATTGGCCTGAAATTTTCGTTTCTTTTTGTGTTCTTCCCTGGTTTTGGTGTCAGGATGATGCTGGCTTCATAAAATGAGTTAGGGAGGAGTCCCTTCTTTTCAATTGTTTGGAGTAGTTTCAGAAGGTATGGTACCAGCTCCTCTTTGTACCTCTGGGAGAATTTGGCTATGAATCCATCTGGCCCTGTGCTTTTTTTTGGTTGGTAGGCTATTAATTACAGCTTCAATCTCAGAGCTAGCTATTGATCTATTCAGGGATTTGATTTCTTCCTGGTTTAGTCTTGGGATGGTATATGTGTCCAGGAATGTATTAATTTCTTCTAGATTTTCTAGTTTATTTGTGTAGGGGTATTTATAGTATTCTCTGATAGTAGTTTGTATTTCTCTGGGGTCAGTGGTGATATCCCTTTATCATTTTTTATTGTGTCTATTTGATTCTTCTCTGTTTTCTTCTTTATTAGTCTAGCTAGTGGTCTATTAATTTTTTCAAAAAACCAGTTCCTGGATTCATTTATTTTTTTGGAGGGTTTTTCGTGTCTTTATCTCCTATTTTGCTCTGATCTTTGTTATTTCTTGTCTTTTGCTAGCTTTTGGATTAACTTGCTCTTGGCTCTCTAGCTCTTTTAATTGTGATGTTAGGGTGTCTATTGGAGATATTTCTAGCTTTCTGATGTGGCTATTCAGTGTTATAAATTTTCCTGTTAACACTGCTTTAGCTGTGTCCCAGGGATTCTGGTATGTTGTCTCTTTGTTCTCATTGATTTCAAAGAACTTCTTGATTTCTGCCTTAATTTCTTCATGTACCCAGGAGTCATTTAGGAGCAGGTTGTTCAATTTCCATGTAATTGTGTGTTTTTGAGTGAATTTCTTAATTCTGAGTTCTAATTTTACTGCAGTGTGGTCTGAGAGACTGTTTGTTATGATTTCAGTTATTTTGCATTTGCTGAGGAGTGTTTTACTTCCAATTATGTGGTCAATTTTAGAATAAGTGCCATGTGGCACCGAGAAGAATGTATATTCTGTTTATTTGGGGTGGAGAGTTCTGTAGATGTCTATTAAGTTGTCAGGGTATTTTTGGAAAAAAATTAGCACTTGAATTGGTGGACTGAGTAAGACAGATCTTCCCTACTCCATTGTGCACCTGAATAGAACAAAAACACAGAGGAAGTTTGGATTCATTCTCATTCTGCCTAACTGCTTGAACTGGGACATTGATCTTCTCCTCTCCTCAGCATTTAGATGTGGACTGGAATCTACACCATCAGTTTTTCAGCTCTCAGGCATTCGAGTTACACCAGCAGCCTTCCTGGGCCTCCAGCTTGCAAGTAGGAGACTGTGGGACTACTCAGCCTCCATAATTGCATGAACCAATAAGAATGACTATATAATTTATAATAAATCTCTATCTCTTTCTAGTTCTCTTTCTTTCTCCCTTTCTCATATTCCCCATTGTCTATGTAGGTAAATACATATATATATTTCCTGTTGGTTCAGTTCTGTTATTCTGGAGAACACTGACTAATACACTTCTCAAAGGCCCTGTCTTCAAATACCATCACACTGGGGGTTAGGGCTTCAACATTTGCATTTTTGCAGAACATAATTCAGCACACAGCATGATCTGTATGCAATTTTCAGTCATTCTGCTTCATTATGCTCCATTTTCCTCATGTATAAAAGGAGGAAAATAATAGAAATTACCTCATAAAATTGTTATATTAAGTGAGTCAATAGTCCTAAAGTTTTTTTTAAAAAGAATCCAGATACATAGCGAGTGTTATTTGAGAATTTGGTAAATAATAAAAATAAAGTGCATGCCAGACAGGTGAAAGATCATGGACGAAAATTCTGAGGAGAAAATGGCGTAAAAATTTATGAGCACAAAAAGAAACCTTGTGTGAAGAGAACAGTGTGTACAGGTGGAGTGAAGCTCAAGATGAAATGGAAGAGGTGGCCAGGTGCTGGACAAGGCCAGACTTTGAAGGTCCTAGATTTTTTATAACTGCAATGGGAAGCCTTTTTATTTTAAACAAATAATTCAAATACTTGATTCATATTTTTAAAAATTAATGTGGATATTCTTTGGAGAATATAAAGGAGAAGGAAAGGAAATACAGATACCAATTATGAGGCTGTTACTCTTGTCCAAGCAAGGATAGTTATGTGACTGGAACAGAGTAGTAATGACAATCTCAAGAAAACTTAATAGTTATGTTTGAGTTATATTTTGGAGGTAAAATTAATAATTTATTAATCGATTGGATGGAGGAAGACAGAGCGGTAGAAATCAAGAATGATATCTGGATTTCTGACTTAAGCTATTGGCTATAAAAAACTGTCAAATACTTTGTTGAAGAACATTGGGAAATGAATGGATTTGTTGGGAGGTGAGGTGGAAATCAAGACCACTTTTAAACCTGTCAAACTTGAGATGCCCATGAGCTATCTAGCTGAAATGCCAAATAGTTAATTGGCTATATTATCTATTTTGTAGTTTGGAGGAGAGGTCTGAGCTAAAGATAATTTGGGGGCAATTAACTCTATTTGGACAGCATTTAAAGGTAAAGAATAAACAAGATCATCTAGAAAGGGTACAACAGAAAAATTTTGACAGGGAAAGAGTTGGGGAAGGAATAAAAAATGGACTTAAAAAGTTTTTTTCTATTTTTTATTATAAAAAATTTCAAACATACGTAAGTTTGAGAAAGGTTACATGGTACAATGAACAGCTGTATACTCACCACCTAGATTCACCATTTGTTAACATTTTGTCATATTTTGTCTTCTATCTACCTATCTGAATCTGTATCTGCATTTATAGATGTATCAGTCTGCACATATATTTATAGACGTATCTATCTACACATATTTCTCCAAACTATTTCAAAGTAAGTTGCAGATATTATAAAACTTTACTCCTAAATACTTTAGCATGTCCTAAAACTAAAGACATATTATACATAAGCAGCATGCCATGTCTAAGAAAACTGACAATAATTCACAAACAATATCATACCTAGTTTGTACACAAATTTACGAAATGTTCCCCCAAATGTCTTTTATACATTTATGATTGCCAGCTTTTGAAAGTCGGGTGGATAAGCAAGAGCTATGAATGCAGGTGAAGAGGTAAGAGTCTCCATAGCAGGTCAGGCAGGAAAGGCCGGTTTCAGGAAAGCCAAAATGGATTGCAAGGATGCTAAATCTGTAAACACTAATGGCCTTCTGTAGTTAGCTCTTTGTCTTAGAAAATTTGGGTCTAGGGCTATTTGAAAGAGGTTGAACGACCTGCCATATTTATATGCCTTCGACTGATGATTTATGATAACTAGGAATACTCATATCCCAATTGATTTGGCAAAGAATCAAAGATGAGAGGAGCTAAAATCTAACGTTATTTAGTGAAGAGCTGTAAACTGACCTTTGCTTATTGGCTTGCCCTTTATTATTTCTTTCAGTCGGCATATAATGCTTGCCTTCTGGCAACTGACCCAGTTTCAGAGATTCCTCTCCTCTTTACATTTTTCACTCCCTGACTGTTCCATTACATATGCAATTAATTTAATGTTATTTATAATCCCAGTTCTTTACTCCTCTAACCAATAAGAATGACTATATAATTTATCTCTCAAACCAGGAAACTTCTTAAAATAAAAATAACTAGAGAGATAAACCAAGCTGTTCCAGGCAAACCAGTTTGATGGTCACTCTATCTATGGATAAATTGTCTTCTCCACTTCTTTTTCTCTCCTCTCTCACTGCCTCCTTTATAACTCAGACCCCTTAATATATAAATAATAAAAGCATCCAAGGATACCCTTTATGAAAAAGCAGTCTCTCCACAGATGTTTCAAGAGGTCATAGAATAAAATGCATATTACCACAACCTTTAAAAATTTCAATTACTTTTCAGTGATTTCTTGCCATACTTTACTTTTTCTAATAATAGTGATTTCCAAGGTTTTCCTCCTTCACAAACTTCTATTTGTTACATCATTTATAGATTTCTGCATAATTATTTTCTTTATATTAATTTGCTCAGTAGAGACTAAGCCTCTGAATAAAAATATGCAAATTAATAGATATTTTAAATATTCTACATAACTGTTATCTTGTTTCACATCATCAATAGATTATATTCTTGCAATAAAATACATTATATTTTTTTTAGTTAAAAAGGAAGTTAATTTAGTGGACACATAACTGTCAAACATATTTGAAAAAACCTCTTACATAGTAAGCAACCAATAGCTAAATTAATAAACAAAAAATTAATAGTGTTTTAGTTTGTTGTTACATTGGTTGAATAGCAGGCTCTCAACTCTCCTCTTTCCTTTTTTTTTTGAGATGGAGTCCCGCTCTGTTGCCCAGGCTGGAGTGCAGTGGCGTGGTCTCAGCTCACTGCAACCTCTGCCTCCCGGGTTCAAGCGATTCTTCTGCCTCAGTCTCCCAAGTAGCTGGGATTACATGCGCCTGCTACCACACCCAGCTAATTTTTGTATTTTTAGTAGAGACCGGTTTCACAATGTTGGCCAGGATGATCTCAAACTCCTGACCACGTGATCTGCCCACCTCTGCCTCACAAAGAGCTGGGATTATAGGCATGAGCCACCATGCCCAGCCCACTCTCCCCTTCTCTCGTAAGTATCCAAAGGAAAAGTTGAACACAAAAGAGATTTATTGTTTCCATCATCCTTTCTGCCATGATTACTCTTTTTTTTTTTTTTTTTGGGAGATGGAGTCTTGCTCTGTTGCCGAGGCTGGAGTGCAGTGACACGATCTTGGTTCATTGCAACCTCCACTTCCTGGTTCAAGCGATTCTCCTGCCTCAGCCTCCTGAGTAGCTGGGACTACAGGCGCCCACCACCACACCCGGCTAATTTTTGTATTTTTAGTAGAGATGGGGTTTCACCACGTTGGCCAGGATGGTCTCGAACTCCTGATCTCATGATCCAACTGCCTTGGTCTCCCAAAGTGCTGGGATTACAGGCATGAGCCACCACGCCCAGCCCTATTGCTCTTTTAATTTGAATAAATATAAGGTACAGCAAGTATGCAAAATGTCAGGTATGGAAAAATGTCAAAAACTGGGTTTAGGGATTTTCCCTAAAAGTGAGATTACAAATGGATCAAATGGTTTTCTATACTTATTGAAAAATAATTCTAAAGGTTTTGGAAGTTGTCTATTGGCACACATTATTGATTCCCATTATATTCTGTGTTCTTTCCTTATTGTAGGGACTGGTAAACGAAATGCTACATATCTCAGGCTTTCTTGCTGTTAGGGGTCTGAATGTGAATTAGATTCTACCAATAAAATATACTCATTAGAAGACAGAAATGAGGCTGAGGCTATCTTCTTGCTGCTGTGGTGGCCTGCAGCAAAGCAGCAAGTCAGACAGATGAGGGAACTGCCAGTTGGTGAGCAGTCAGAATACATACAATATTTATTGATTAAGTCCTTTGTCATATATGGGTGCAGTTAGTGGTGCTCTAAAAACAATTCCAATAGTGACATTAAAGATTACTGATCACAGATTACCATAGCAGATACATTAGGTTGGCGGAAAAGTAATCATGGTTTTTGCCATTGAAAGTAATTTGTAAAAATCATTAATATCAGCAAAGCGTAACAAAGTGAAGCACAATAGAACAAGGCATACCTCTGTGTGTGTGTGTGTGTGCTTCTTATTTCTTACTCTTTAGGAGGATTGTAGAAGTGAATAATTACAGCAACATTATATGAGAGTTGAGGCAATTTTACTTCAGTGGGAGAGAAGAGGAAGAGACACAAGTGGGGTACTACAGGGAAGTGAGCTGATAATTGACATTCTGTGTAGGACCCATCAAAACTTTAGCATCCTGAGACATTGAAAATAGGAGGTATCTCTTCTGTCTCTTGCTATCTATCTACATAATAATAGATAAATTGATGCATAGATACCCCCAATTTTTGCCTTTCTCCCTCTATCTTGACTGCTCTGATGCTTTCAACAATATATCAAACATCAAATTCTTAACCTTTCTTTGTTTTGGGCCTCTGCTTTGCCAGTGCCCTGAGCAGGTGCATCATGTTGAGAATCCTCAGTGCCTTGATTAAGGGTATAAAACAACTTGTGTGGCTTGCATGAGGAAAGAATAATGATGCATTAAGGAGAAATTCTTACCAGGTTCACATTTTGCCTGTGTCTAGTCTTTGCTACGGAGAGTGAGTGAATAAGGAAGAAGAGGGGTTATTTTGAGACATCACAAATCAGCTCTATCAAATCTCTGCTTGCATCAGTTACTTCTGGAGCAGTAGTCTGGCTGTCTCTTCCTTGTTAGTTAATTGTATGCATCAGTTTCTAACTTGTGCTCTAATGAGTTCTCTATCTTCTTGCCAGGCTCTGACAAAGCTCACCCCATGCACTCAGCAATGTGCTGATACCTGTCTCTTCAAATAGGGTTATTGAGTAAAGAGAGAAATGGATAAATGAAGAAATGGAGATGCATACATCCCAACACCCTGAAATTCCTCCTCCACCACCTTCATATACCTGAGATAAAATACAGCGGAGTATATCCTGAGCTGGGCTTGAAGATGTGTGTGTTCTATTGTGAAAAACGTTCTTGTTAGAATTTTCGTTGCCTCATTTCTTTTTGTCTTTAATATTTCTTTCTTTCTTTTTTTTTTTTTTTTTTTTTTTTGCAGATACAGCTCTGGGGGATAGACAGGAATATCTTTAGAAGGCAGAAAGTACCATAATTATGTAGGCATATTTATATTCTTATTGTTTTAAAAGGTGAGAAAGTGTTCTAGTTTCTTGGTATTCCTAATAATAGCAACTCCTTTGGGATAATTGGATGTGATTTTTCTAAGCCTCTCTCTCTCTCTTTTTTTTTTTTTTTTTTTTTGAGGTGTAATGCAACTTCATCACTTTATTCAAATCTTCAAAAGAGTCTTTATTCTACATTTTTAGTATAAAAATTCCACAAGTTAAGTGCACCACAGTGTAGAGAGAGACATACAACGCTGAACTTCCATAACAGTCAATGGTACAGTCAAACATCACATGTACAGAACACACAATTTAGATGAACTGAAATTATAAGATAAAATAAATCCAATTTCAGAAAACAAAAATCAAAACATTAAGGATCCCTGAAATATTCTTAACCCTAATAAGATTTCACTGGACTCAAGTCATTTTGTAGTGAGACATTCACAATATGACCCTATTAACCCAGTCTAGGAATTCTGGGGAGCCGAATGAGTGGCTGCATCAGACACTCTTGACAAAAAATGGTAACCAATTTTTGATATGAAAACTCCTCTTAATTTGGCTCTTAACACATCAATCAAGCTTTTGAAATGCATCCTCCTCCTTGCCCCTCATATTTTAAACCAACTGTTGTTCACAGTACACTTTACACGATATCTTTGTTCAAACATAGCTCAGTTTTTCTGGCACCAAAGCAAATTTGGGTTAGGTTCGTGTATGCAGAGACAACCTATGAGAAGGGCCCATAAGGCACCCTCCACTTTTGCCTGAGGAGATACGAAAGCAGAAGTAATGGGATCTGTGCTTGGGGCACAGAGAGGGTTTCAGAGGATCCTTGTGAAACACTAGTTAAAAGATGACGAGTGGGGAGAAGTGCGAGGAAAGAAGGAAATTAGTCCGACTGGCTTTCTGTCCTGCACCATTGATTCAATGGAGACTGGTGGGAGGAAATGGAAGACTAGGGTTGGAGATGGGATAGGTGGGGCAAGGGATGGAAAGGAAAAGGCAGACAACTAATGCGTTCAATTTATAACAAGTAATATAAATCAAAGACTTAAAGGAGATTAAAGACCAATCAGAATAATTTGGCAACTTTAATTCTTAGCAAGATCAAAGTTCCCTCCAAACCTAATTTGATGTTTTATTACTAAAAGCAAAGACCAGTATGGTACAGTATTACTCCAGAGAAATTATAGGAAAATCCTTAGGGCAGCTTCACCCACATTCATTTTATGAATGGATACCTCCTCTACCTCAAAATGCTTTAGGGAGGTACTGCTACCATTACATGGTTTCTTATTAAATTTGAAAAGTGCCTGAAAGATTGGGCACCAGAAAGACACCCCAACAACATGTGTCTAAACTGCAACTTCAGGTTAATATGACTAAAGCAGTTACATTGTGAGAAGTGCTAAAGGTATGTGATGTCTTTCCCGGCACGAAGGTGGCCTTGGTTCCTCACCAGATGGTGTAGCCACCATCTGAACCACCTATGAAGAAGTTCCCCTTCTGCTGAGTTACGAGGACGTTGGCTCCCTGCATGACTGCAAGCTGAGCAGCATTGGGAGGGCATCCAAGAGGTGGAGGCTGAAAGGAAAGGATATAATAGAATGGGCACAGGGTGGCTAATATAAGCGAAGGGGACATAGGGGAAGCAGAAGCCTGTTAGGATGAGGCAATGTGCTAACCAGCTGCATTTTAAGGAGCTAGTTCCACCATGAATTTGAGTTCTAAAGTAGGTCTATACTTCACATGAACCCAAAGATACAAAGAGAAAAGGGAGCCTACCACTCATTCAAAGGGTTCCAGCTCTAAGAGGAAGCCTATGGCTAGCTTCTGCACATGAACAGGCCAGACCAACAGTCATTTGGAGGGTAGGGAACCACTGCCCTATTCACATCCCCAAAACAGGGACAGGGTGCCAGTCCATGGATGAATCCCACATGCTCCCTACATCGTTTTTAATTTTTTTTTTTTTTTTTTAATTTTTTTGAGACAGAGTCTCGCTCTTGTTGCCCAGGCTGGAGTGCAATGGTGGGATCTGGGTTCACTGCAACCTCCGCCTCCCAGGTTCAAGTGATTCTCCTGTCTTAGCCTCCCAAGTAGCTGGGATTACAGGCGCCTGCCACCATGCCCAGCTCGTTTTTGTAGTTATAGTAGAGTTGGGGTTTCACCATGTTGGCCAGCCTGGTCGCGAACTCCTGACCTCAGGTGAGCCACCGCACCCGGCCCTTACATAGTTTTTGAAGAAACTACTGGATAACTGAAGGCTCACTAATGACACATATTCGCCTCATCTCTAGCATGTAGTTACGGAGTAGTCATTTGGGCTCTACATCCCATGCACTGGGGAATTAAGTAGGAAAAAATGATAACATTGTTAGCATCTATCTAAAAGCTACTTACTAGGGATTATACATTCTACTTTTTTAATCATCCGGGTTCCTAGTAAAAACACCATGCTGATGGCAAATATTGAGTAAATGCTTATGGAATGAATAAGAAGCATTACTAGACGAGTTCAGTGTACCAAAATGAACTGGAAAAGCAGCAAGCAGGACTCGACAGACATGAAAACAAAAGAATCAGGTTAACTCAGTCCCCAGTGAGATGCTATTCACTTGCCACAGTTCTGCCCCCTCAAACACTTTCTGATGAGGTCATACTCACAGGAATGTTGCCAGCAGTAGCCCCAGCTCCAAATCTGGCACCTGCATCATACCCTCCTTCCACCAGCACTGTGGAGCCAGGTGGATAGATGGGACTGACTGGATAATAAGCCATGGGGATTGTGGAACCTAAAAGCCCAACAGCCACAGACTGGGCCATGGGAAGATACAGAGAGGCTCCAGGAAATGCGGCTGACATGGTGGGGACTGTGGCAGCCCCTGGGTGCACAAAACTCCGACGATAGAGCTCTGAGTAGGCAGGTGGAGCATCAGTATAGGGTGGAGCCTGAGGAAGATGCAAGGTCTGAGGGTATACTGGATTCCCAGGAGGCTGCACAGGGTAGGTTGGCTGTGTTGGATATTGACCTTTGCTGTTCATGGTGGCTGCGGGTCCGGTTCGTCTGGGCGTCGCGGAGGGTTTTTTCCTCCCCTTCCTGTTCGGAGCTACTTCCGTGTCACGTGATGTTCCCTCCGCCTAGTGTCACCTGACGCCTGAGTGGCACTGCCGTCTCTCTCTCTCTCTTTTTTTTAAGCTGTATGGATTGACCATTTATTTCTGTGGTTTTCTACTCCATTTTTTTGTTGTAGCTGTTGTAAATGGGATTATTTTCTTGGTTTCTTTTTCAGATTGTTGACTGTTGGTATATATAAATGCTACTGATTTTTGTATGTTTATTTTGTACCCTTATTGCATTTATCAGTTCTAATAGTTAAAATTCAATACCAAAGTAATTCTATTTATCTCAATGTTTCGATCCATAAAATGCTAAAGCATGTCTTATAAAATGTAATTTCACAAAAGTGCTCCGTTCATGGGTCAGAAGATTTAATATTGTTAAAATGATCATACTACCTAAAGCATTCTACAGATACAATGCAATACTTAACAAAATACCAATGTCATTCTTCACAGAAATAGAAAAAAAAACTCCTAAAACTTTTATGGAACCACGAAAAACCTAGAATAGTCAAAGCCATTCTGAGCAAAAAGAACAAAGCTGGTGGCATCATATTACCTTATTTCAAATTATACTACAAAGCAATAGTAACCAAAACAGCATGGTGTTGGCATGAAAACAGACACATAGACCAATGGTAAAGAATAGAGGATCCAGAAATATATCAATGCATTTACAGTCAACTCATATTTGGCAAAGCTGCCAAGAACACAGATTGAGTAAGAGGCAGCCTCTTCAATAAGTGGTGCTGGGGAAATTGGATAACCATATATGGAAAAAACAAAACTCATCCTCTATCTCTCACCATATACAAAAATCAAATAAGATGGACTAAAGATCTAAATCTAAGATTTGAAACTATCCAAATACTAGAAGAAAACACTAGGGAAACTCTCCAAGACATTGGTCTGGGCAAAGATTTATTGAGTAATAGCTCAAAAGCACTGGCAACCAAAGCAAAAATAGACAAAGCACAGCAAAAGAAACAACAAAGTCAAGAGATAACCCACAGAATGGGAGAAAATATTTGCAAAGGTTAATAGCCAGAATACATACATAAGGAGCTCAAACAACTCAAAAAAAAAATCTGATTTAAAAATGGGCAAAAGATCTAAATAGATATATCTCAAAAGAAGACATACAAATTGTCAACAGATGCATGAAAAAAACTCAATGTCATGAATCATCAGAGAAGAAGAAATGCACAACAAAACTACAATGAGATATCATGCCACTACAGTTAAAATAGCTTTTATCCAAAAGACAGGCAATAACAAATGCTGGTGAGCATGTGAAATAAAGGGAACCTTTTTACACTGTTGATGGGAATTTAAATTAGTATGGCCACTACGGAAATCAGTATGGAGATTCCTCAGAAACTACAAATAGAACTACCATATGATCCAGTAATTCCACTGCTGGGTATTTATCCAAAATAAAGGAAATCGTATATGGAAGAGATATCTGTACTCTCATGTTCATTGCAGCACTATTCACAATAGCCAAGATATGGAATCAACTTAAGAGTCCATCAACAGATAAATGGAAAGAGAAAATGTGGTACGTATACACAATGACATATTATTCAGCTGTAAAAAAGAATGAAATCCTGTCATTTGCAACAACATGGATGGAACCAGAGTACATTATGCTAAACAAAAGAAGTCAGGCACAGAGGGATAAATATCACGTTTTCACTCCTATGTGGGAGCTAAAATTAAAAAATTGAACTTATAGAGACAGGGAGTAGAATGATGGTTATCAGAGGCTGGGAATGGGAGCAGGGAGGAAGGGAAAATGTGGTAATGGTTAATGGATATAAAAATACAGTTAGAACAAATAAGATCTAGTATTTGATAGCACATCAGGGTGACTGCAGTCTATAATAATTTATTGCGTATTTTAAAATAGCTAAAAGAGTGGAATTGAAATGTTCCTAACACAAAGAAGTGATATATTCTTGAAGTGATGGATACCCAATTACCCTGATGTAATTATTACACATTGTATTCCTATATCAAAACATTGCTTGTACGTGGGAACTAAAAAACAAACTCATGGAAATCGAGAATAGAATGATAGTTACCAGAGGTTGGGAAGGGTAGTGGGGAGGGTAGGGGGGCTAAAGAGGGGATGATTAATGAGCACAAAAATACAGTGAGCTAGATGGACTAAGATCTAGTGTCCAACAGCACAATAGGGTAGCTATAGTTAACAATAATTTATTGTATATTTCAAAATAACTGAAAGAGTGGAATTGGAGTGTTCCTAACACAAACAAATGATAAATGCTTGAGGTGACAGATACCCTAATCATTTGGATGTAATCATTATACATGGTATGTTTATATCAAAATATCACATGGACCCCATAAATATGTGTAACTATTATGTATCCATAATAAACAGAATTTTTAAAAAAATTTGCAAAATAATGAAGAAATTAACTGATATGTTTCTATTTTCCTTTAAACTAGTTTAAAGGTGAAATGTGACCATGCATACGTACGCCTTACAGATAGCCATGGACAGACAACCCGTTCTGTAAGCCTCGCTGAGGTTTCAAATGTAATTTCCAGTGATTAGTATCAGCCTTCGTTTCTTAGTAGAGTCAATAGTGGGAAGAAATCAACCTCCCACAATCTTGGACATTGTTACCAATATCAGGAGAGCCTGTCTTACTGCACTAGCATTTAGGAGGGTGGAATATGAAGTACAGGGGTCTTTGTGGCATGAAGACATCCCTAATTCAACTGTAAAATAAGTGCTATGTGAAGTGAGTAAAAGTGTGGAATGGCAGATCCTCTCATGATCACATCCTTTTTTTTCTTTTTTGGAGACAGACTTTCACTTTTGTTGCCTAGGCTGGAGTGCAATGGCACGATTTTGGTTCACTGCCACCTTTGCCTTCCGGGTTCAAGCGATTCTCCTGCCTCAGCCTCTGGAGAAGCTGGGACTACAGGTGCGCGTCACCACTCCTGGCCAATATTTTGTATTTTTAGTAGAGGTGGGGTTTCACCATGTTAGTCAGGCTGCTCTCAAACTCCTGACCTTAGGTGACCCACCCGCCTCGGCCTTCCAAAGTGCTAGGATTACAGGCATGAGCCACCATGCCCGGTCCCCCACCTTTTTTTTTTTTTTTTTTTAACTTTTATTTAACATATGGGTATAAGAGCAGGTTTGTTCCACAGGTAAACTTGCGTCATGGGAGTTTGTCATATAGATTATTTCATTACACAAGTATTAAGCCTAGTACCCATTAGTTATTTTTACTGATCCTCCCCTTCTCCTACCATCCATCCTCCGAAAGGCTCTAGTATGTGTTGTTCTCTATGGATCACATCCTTCTTATGAGCCCTACTATTCCATAAGAAAATTCTGATTACGTTTTCCATTTACTGGGATAATTTTCCTGATCATAGAGTCCTAGTCTCTCACTGTCATTCTCTTGAGGTGATGTGGTCATACCGCTGCCATCATGTGTTATTTAATTAATTAATTACAAACTAATTGAGTAAATATGTATTGCATGTCTGAAAGATGTTATTTTCTGAGATGGATAACCCTAAAAAGGAAGCACGTATGGGGTGTGAAATAATAAAAAAAATTTCATTTTAATCATATCAGGCATGAGATGTTCCATTAGATAGCAAAATGGAGGTGTTGAATAGGCATTTGGACATAAGTGTCTAGGGCTGAGGTAAAATTTAGAGCTGACATATATATTTGGGAGTTATTAGCATACAGAATATATCCAGAAAAGGAGATATTTAGTGTGGATATGGAGGAAAAGTGGCTTAAGGACTGATATCTGAAGGCACATTGGCATTCAGAGATCAGAAAAAGGAAGAAGAAGCAGTAAAAGAGGCAGAAGTGGCCAAGGTCTTGGAAGGGAAAAGTAAGAATATAGTATATTCTGGAAGCCAGCTGGAGACAATTTTTCAGGGAGTATGAAAAAATCATGTCAAGCACTCAGGGGTCAAATAAAATGAAGACTAAGAATTGCCCTTTGGATTTGGCAATGTTAGGGTCATTGAGAACCTTGAGGAAAATTGTTTCTATTAAGAGGGTGCCTTCTATCTTACTTTAGCAATGGATGATATTATATAAACCACTTATCAATAGAAGTAACCATACTGGTTTTAGACAAAGGGTGGCCCCTTGTTTTATTTAATTGCCTTTGGATCAAAAGCTACTCGTTTAGTCCATGTAAACATTTGTTTCTCGTTTGGTGACTGCATTTAGCTGGACTACAGATAAAATAAGTTTGCTTTTATGGCTAGGATTTTTTTTTTTTGGAGGGAATCTTTTGATTCAAACTTGGTTCATGTACACAGAGGACAGGCTGGGTATATGATGAAAAACTATAAAGTGCACATCGGAAATGAAACCCCAATACTTTTGTTTTCTCATTTTAATGAGGGTTTTTCTTTGGTGCTCAAACCCCATTTTTTCATAGAATACTTTCTAGTTAGCATTGTGATAATAAAGTAAACTGGATTTTTACACACTACTATATGATTGAGATGGCTTTAATTTTACATTATTCACATCTTTTCTGTGGGAGTTGATTAAAAAAAATCACAAGACAGTAGGGTCATACACTGCCAGCATGTCCATTGCTTACTTTCTAGGCGAGCCACAATTAAGGAATTAGAGTGAGCTAATTATACATCCCAATATTAAATATCTCCAGGAAAGGAGATTAGAAATGTACTAGAAAATTGTAATAGCTTTTCCTGAAACGCTCAAACTTTTTCTAATAAATATTGTAATTCCAGTTTCAACTGAACTGAGGTCAGACTGAGCAGTCAAAAATAGCTTCTTAATACCATTTGTATATTCTATATCTTTTCCTGGCTCATATTTTAGTCTGTGTGTCAAAATGGAGAAAATGAGTTATGTTGTCTCCCTTATCCTCTCTCTCACTTTTGCTAAAATAGGACAGCCTGACAATGAGCTAACTGTTTCAAGGTCATCACCTAACTGTGCCTCTGTTTCTTCCCTCGCAAAACAGTCTGAGAGCCTCCCCTTTGTCAAGCCATCTGAACTTTGGGAAGTCTGATTAAATGATCAGATTCTTTAAGCAACAATTATCAGTAGCCTCCTTGTACTAGGGGAAAAACGACTAGCTCTATTTGTTACTTGAAATCTATGAAGGAAAAGCTGTTGGGTTTGTTATTTGAATTCTATGAGGAAGTTTAGGTAACACATATTCAGCTAACTTCCAGAGAATTTGGTGTTAGTTATAACCAACTAAAAACCTAACCACCTCATTCTGATAGCTTTTCTTTCAGCTTCTTCACATTTATCATGGTAAAAAGCCTTTGAGTAAACCCCTAATGCAATTTTCCAAGACAAAGAGGCTGTGGCATTTGGTAGTCAGCTTAATGCATTCTTTTCTTTTTCTTTTGCTTTTTTTTTAGTTAGCTGTGAGATGAGATAATTTGTGAAATATGGTGTCTGGCAGGATAATCAAATAGGACTGAATTTGGACACATATTTCAATCTCAGCGATTTCTAGTTTTGACTGCAAACATGTTTAAGGGAGTGGTGGAATTTTGTCATTTCATATCCTGTAGATGGCAATGTTGCCCTTGAAAAATAAACACATACATGCTTATGGTCTAGGCTTCACAGATGCTGTATTGCTTAATAATGGATAAACAGGAACTTTCATACCAATTCAAGGTATGTCATTTGGAAAATACACTTCAGATGGAGAGTACGTATGGAATAGATAAATATCTATAAGTGTCAGCATTTACATTTAAAATTGTACACGGTTTTAGAAAATGTTCTGTTTAACTGCGCTCTTTCCTTTTAAGTGATCTAATTTTTCCTTTAATAATGCTTTATTTCAGCTATCATTACTTACACTTGTTTTCACATTACTGCAAGATGAAGAATGGTCATGGTTAAAACCTACAGACTTTTTTGGGGTGAATATATACCATTCAGTGAGCCACAGTAGAACCAGCAAGACAAAGAGCCCAGGAGTAAACCACTGTGACCTTCTCCATGATTTCCAAGAGCATTTTCTCTTTCTCTGGGCCTGAGTCCTGAGGTTAGTCAGGCATTGAGGTAGGAAGGAAGTGATGGATAATTTTGTTATTCTCAATCAACGGATGCAATTTCACAAGCAGCCAAGAAAGAACCAGATGACAAAATTTTAATCAAAATATAAACCTCGAATAAGGCAGATACGCTAAATCATTTGCTTCCTAAACTGAGATGAAAAATTCAAATGTATGCAAAGGCATACTACAAACTTCCAGAAAGAAAATGTAAACTGAAAAGAATTTCAGCTTTAGAAACCTAGTATTTTGTCTTTTGGACCAAAATATACCCTTTTTTCCCGTGGCCAGAGACCAAGGGCACATGAAGAAAAAGAATCATGATCTTTTTCTGGTCCATTTTCCTGTTTAACCATGAAATCTCAGAATCAAAATTTCTTGGCAAATTTAATCCATACAAAGAAGCAATTATATGTCTTTGATAAGAATGGGAGATTCAGAATAAGAATGGGCTGGGAGTTGGAAAAGAATTTTAAAGTATGATTTAAAAATTGTGGTATAGTATCAGATTGAATGAGAATGAGCCTGCTTGGGATAGAATACATTCTAGGCTTTTTGTTTTAACTTAAAACATGCCTTTGGTTTCTGAATATTAAGTTTTGCCCTTAGAAAGTCCTAGCCATATTCCATTTTATTGTGTATTTATGTTCTGAACCTCATTTAAAAAAAAAACAAAAACAAAAACAAAATTGACATCATGAGAAAAGGAGTTGTTAAGAGCACAGACATTGAGATTGGACAGCTCTGAGCGACTCACCTCAGCCTTGTGACTTGGTGAACATCAGGTATGAACATCAGTTTTAATCTGTAGAGTAGTAAAAATAAGTGTACCTACCTTTTAGGTATTTGGCTTAGAAGAAGTAGTCAATAAATAAAGATGTTTATAATTTTTTTTTTTGTCTGTTAAATGGGCCTTCCTTTCCTTTTTCCTCTTTTGGGGTAAGAAAAATTACATAGTAACTATTTAATAAATATTTGTTGAAATAAATAGCTGAAGCAGTGAGTCATTTAATTACTGCAGAAATTTTTTTCAGTGACATTGATATCAGAACATTTTCTCCAACTTCCCTCCCTAAGATCAAGTACAAGACAAAGAGTAACCATGTCTCAAGTGTCTATGATTAAGTCATACAAAACAGAGAAAGCAAAGCAAAATAAGTCAGGATACTTAAAAATGTATTATGGCATGTCAGGTAGAATCATAGACATCTTCTTATGGAAGATAATTTCTAATGAAGGTCATACTAGACTCTGAACTCTTCAGTTTGTGAACGGGAACCCACTTTAGCTTTGCATTATGGCCAGAAAAGTGAGACCTCAAACTCAGTCTCAAAAGAAAAGTTAGTAATTTACTTTTGTTGTTGTTGTTGTTGTAAGTATGTATATGTTTTCACTTTAAAGCAAAGTGACTACTGAAGTTCTGTTTTAGGTAGTAAGCTTATAGAGTTTTACAGAACATTAAAAATCATTGCTAAAGTATCCCAAAGCTGAACATTTGGGTCTAATAAAATTTCAGGTGATGCAAATCTTTGTAAATTAGTTTATTATGAAGTGAATGCTTCAGCTAATGATCACAAATAAATCTAATTGTATAAAACTTGTGGCCCAGCTGAAAAATCTATGATTAAAAATTGGATTCTAGGCTGGGTGTGGTGGCTCACGCCTGTAATCCCAGCACTTTGGGAGGCCGAGGCAGGCGGATCACGAGGTCAGGAGATTGAGACCATCTTGTCTAACACGGTGAAACCCCGTCTCTACTAAAAATGCAAAAAAATTAGCGAGGTGTGGTGCCGGGAGCCTGTAGTCCCAGCTACTCAGGAGGCTGAGGCAGGAGAATGGTGTGAACCCAGGAGGTGGAGCTTGCAGTGAGCCCAGATTGCGCCACTGAACTCCAGTCTGGGCAGAAAGTGAGACTCCGTCTCAAAAAAAAAAATTAGATTCTAGATATAAACTCCTTTTCTTTTCCTGGGTTCAATGTATTTTGTGAAACAATCTTCCAATAAAATATAATGCATTTGGATGACTCACCTTTAAGGCAAAACAGACGGTTGGCCTTTCAACTTTTGAAATAAAATGCTGTCTCATATGCATGCCTGATACCTAGAATACATTCATTTTTATCAGTAAAGAACATTGGGTGTCTCTAACATTGAGATAATACCTAGCAGATATTTGGTGTTGTGTTGAACAACTCACATGGTTGATTTTTCCATGATTACTTTATACAGTAAGCTAAATATTGTTATTATCATCATCGGCCTTATTTTAAGGAGTCACCGGACTGCTGGAGATGTTAAATAACTGTCCACTATTTCCAGCCTGAAAGTGATATGCTTGGGCCTTGAACCGAGGCAGTCTAGTAAATAACATGGTAATAGTCCTGAGACTAGACTGTAAATACTGAGCAATCCTACTTCTTTAGCAAACACCTTTCAGCAGAACTTTTGTCAAAACTCTCTGAGAGAGAGTTTTTTCCACCAGAGTAGATAAGTCTACATTTCTTATTCTGGTGCATGTTTGTTTCTCTGCTTATGTTTCTAGTTCTATATTTCTTAGTCTAAGACTTGTTATATTTCTTCAGAGGTTTCATTACAACATAGGATGAACATGACATGCCTCCTGAATGGTCTATTTTACTTTAATATTGTGGGGCAAAATGTTATTACTATTGCATGCTTGTGGCATAAAATTATTTCCAGCAGAAATCATTAAAAAACACTTGTAATTTAAAAACTTATCATCTTATTCTCTATTTTAATGTGAGCTTGAAGACCAAAAAGTTACATAGCTTGGCTATATCCCTCTGGCTTACTTTATAATTTTTATTAGTGAACTCTTTAAATATTGTATTATCAGTTTTCATTAGATGTTCTGATATAATGGGAAACTTTTCTGTTGCATTAAAAAACCCTGCTGTCAAGGTCTTCATTCATTACTTTGTTAAAAGCCCTTGTAAAAATCCCTATGAAAAATTTCTCCAAGAGCTCAGAACTCTCCCAATGAGTTCATGGTCTACTTGATGATAAGAGATATGAAATTCATTGTATTGTCCTTTGACCTAGATTGCTAGAAACTTAGAGCTAAGGTTTGAAATCACTTGCTATATTTTTCTCCAGTCAAGACTTTATATAATTTTTCTTTTTAGCTCTCCTGCTACAGTCCTTTTACTTTTTTTTTTTATCATGAGTTAATAGTTTTAGGTTTATTTATATGCTTTTATTTCAAAGAATCCCAAATCTTTTACAAAAATTAAAAGGGTACAAAAGGGGTGAGCAAGAATACATATAGAAATAAATATTGTTAGGTGTGCATTTATTTTTCTAGCACATGTGAGAATAATTTTCTTCAATGGGATAAAATTTCAATGTATGCTTGACAACTTATTTTTGTAAATTTTCATTTTTGATGCATGGATATCATAGTTGTGTAATGACCTTTCACAAACCAAATTTCATAGTAAAAATAAATATTTTTAGGGTATCTTAAGATTTTGGTTGATGTTTCTTTATCATGCAGCGAAATGTTGGACAGAATAAGCATTAAGCAGATATTTCAATCTAAAAAATATTTTAAAATTATGATAAAGGGAGATTATTTTATATATTTTATATTCCCTATTGATGTGAAGACAGTGTCTCACTTTATTAAATGTTCTGTCTCTTAAGAAGTTTCCATAACTCAAGGAGGTAACCTACCTTTCTATATGTTTTCCTTAATTAAAATTTGTATTTCATCTCCCATGTTGTGGAAAATATGGTATTGTTATAATATTACACAGAATCTTTTCCCCCATAACTATGTGTGAGATAAAGGGCAATTCTTTACATTTTGAATTTCTCATGATTCCATTTATGAATTTATAACTATATTTGTTTAATTTGTGATTAAATCCTACCGATATTCCAAAACTCTTAAAGAAAGTGATTTTTCACCTGTTGCTCAACTTATGTAAGTCTACACTGTGAAGGAAAAAGTTATAAACATGCAAAGTAAGATAATTCCAAAATGTGCAACAGAAATCAATTCTGAAAGCATCATGACATTGGGGGATGTTTGAAATAAGTTGGCATTTATCTATGTCATCAATGCTTCATGAAATTCTGACTCATTTCATTAGTAAAAATATCTATCCAGAATGTCAATAAAGAGTGCTGAGAGCATTTGTGAAATGCCATTGACTTTTGTGATTGTTGAGAAATCCATCTCCCTAAACATGAATTGTGCTATGTCTGTGTGTCTTCCAATAAACATCTCCCCATCAAATAATTTCAATGTCAGTAAATAGAATGGAACACAAAAATCCCTCGTGTCTATTCTCTCTTTCAGAAGAAAAACTGACCTTGCCACATCTATAGAAAGTTAATATACATGGAAAAATTCAGTACAACTCTTTTGGCTATAACTGTAGCTTTAGTTTACATTTTGGAAACTACTGCAAAAGCAATTTGACATCTTTATTTTTAAAAATGCATTATATTAATAATTACAGGAAAGCAGGTGAATGGAGCAATTTTTTTTTCAATCAAATCATTGTGCTTTTGTGTAATGTGTATTTTGTCTTTAATGACTTGGAACCATATTCCTCTTCCTGGAGAGGTCATTATGCTTTTATTAGATTGTGATTTTCCCCTTCAGTTATTTCTTCCTTTCCTAAGTGCCAGAAATGTTCTGAAAAGAGAAAACAGAGCACATTGATGCCATTTTTCTCAGAATATATTATCTAGAATGTCTTTGTCATATGGATTTTTATTATTATCTTTACTTAGGACAATATTCTTTTATCTTTATTATGCATTTATTCCTTTTAGTACATTTGGAAATTAGGATGTTTTATGGAGAAAGGATGTGAAGTCACAAAAAAGTATTTAGACTTGTCTCCTATTGCCTCAAAGTGTAGAAGCAGGACAGGTGAATGAAAGCTTCAGGGGATCGCTGATTCATTGCAATAAATAATTTTGGACTTGACTGTCTTGGCATTTCCAGCCCTGGGGGTAATGTAGTAAAGTCAGTTCAGTATCAGATTGGTGGTATTGAACGTTCTATTCCCATGCCTAGAAGCCCCTCTCACAAATCCGTGTTTGAGCTAATTCTAATATTCCTTCACAAATCAGCTTGAATTTTATCCCCAATGTGCCATTTACTTGGAATGACTCCACTCCCACCCACAGTAATATCTCTGTGCTCCAACAATACCGTGTGTACTTCTCTATCACGTTTCATTCTCCACTATTATTGTTACTTGTTACACTTGCCATTAGTTTTAAGTGGCTTAAGAGTGGGGGTCATAACTTATTTGGTTGTGTATCTCTAGCATCCAGCAGAGTTTTTGGCAAGAGCAAAATTATGTGAATGAATGAAGAAATAAGTATTTTTACACTCTTTCAAATATGTGATTGGGAAAGAAATTTGAAGAAAATCTTTGGCCTTTAGCTTCTTTGGTTTTATTTTTATACCCATTAGGAACTCATACAATGTATCATGCTATATGGAGGAACATATGTGTACAGTTGCTCTAAAAGACAGAATTTGATAAGCCCTTATGAATTATGAATGCATCTTTTAGTATCACAGGAAAGACACTTTGCAAGTTTGCTGTTGTTATTGTTGAAAAGTCATTGACTTTCAATTTCTACTTCCATTTTATTTTTTGTGATGCTAAATATTTGTGTGGTAGTGATATTTATTTATTTTTTTTCACTTCACTGTTTCTACCAAGGTTTTAGCCAGAACTTAAAAATCAATTGACCTAAAATGGAAAAGACAGAAAATGCCAAGTGTTGTTGAGGATTTGGGAACAACTGGGACACTCACCCACTGTTGATAGGAGTGCAAATTGCTATAAATATTTTGGAAACCTGTTTGTCAGGATCTCCAAAGCTGAATATATGCATACCTTATGACCTAGTTATGGCACTCCTAGGTATATGACACATAGAAATGAATATATTCATCAGTATATATATATATATATATACACACACAAATGTTTGTAGCAGACCTATTTGTAATTATTTCAAATTGGAAATAAATCAAATGTCCTCAATAGTAGAATGCATGATTCTTGTATGTAAATACAGTGAAATGCTTATATAGCAATGCAGATGAATGAAATGCAGCTATGTGCCACACTAGGAATGAATCTGACATATACAACAATAATAATGTTGAATGAAATAATAAAGATCTGAAACAGCTCTCATTGTATGATTCCATTTATATTAATTTTAAACACTGACAAGACTAATATGTGGTATTAGAAGTCAGAAGAGTGGTTACCCTTAAGGATTGAGAGAGAACAGTGATAGGAAGAGGGGCATGAGCAGGGTCTTTTAGAGGGTTGCCAATGTTTTGTTTCTCTGAGTGATGGTTTTTTGGGTGTATTCAATTTGGTGAAATGGTTTTGAATTATAAAGCTTTGATCTGTGCCATTTTCTGTATGTTTATGATACCTCATTAAAAACTTAAAAATGAAATGAAGTCAGAATAAAAGGTCCAAAATCATGATTTAACAATTAGTAACACCTTAAAGGGATATTTTGCGTCATGAATGAAAATTTCAGGATTCCACCTTAATTTTATTAAATGTGTAGAATTTGGCTATGTTAATGTAGTAAAGTTTATCTACACCTTTAGGCTTTTGGTATTGCCATCCTATTGACTGACAAATAGGGATATGAAAAACCCCTTGGATAATTAATAGTGATAACGTTTTATTTCTCCCTCAAAGAATAGTAAATATTTTTGTACTGTGAAATAATTTCCTATCTTTTAGACACACTAATCCTTCAGAAGGTTTTCAAGTTGCTGCAAAAATGATCTACTATTCAGGTCATGTTAATAAAATGGCTCAAATAGTGATGGTGCTTTAATAATAAAAACCGTTGAGCATTGTGTACATTATAAATTTTGTGTATTTTTTGAGGAGGAGCATATTATTTATAGTGTTTTCTCTGGAAAAAATAATTATTCCTAGTTAAATAGAGCAAATACATATTATTTCCTACTTTAAACTCAAATTCCAGTGTTCATATTTTATAAAAAGATAGCAACTAAGAAAACAAAGCTCTAAACAACTTGCTACCTGTAGAGAAATATATACCATTTGTACTTATTAGTTACCAAAAAGAAAAAGGTAACAAATCTGCTATTTCCTTGTTTGTCAGGGGCCAAGGGAAAAGAGCTTCATTAGCATATTTGTCAAGCAGATGTGAATTGAGACAGAAAACTACTAGAACAATTGGGAGAAACCTAAAATATGAAGTTCCAGCACAAACTTAGATGGCTTCTCACTATGTGAAGGTTTGAACAGCAACTTCTGACATAGAAAATAACCACAGCAAAAAGAAGTGAGGGAAAATTATGAACATGATAATGTGAAAAACATGATACAATCTTTGCAATTCAGATTGGCCCTTGAGATGAGCCATATTGCATAGCTTAATTTTGAAAGGTCATTGAAGCAGAGTTAATTGCCTCTGTTAAATTGGATGGTCAGCAAGTTTTGTTCAAATGCTTGGTGCACTTGAGGTTTCAGAATTACAACACAAAAGTTATTTCTTCTTAGAACTGACCTGATAGATGGGAGCCACAAATGTTTCCATAAATGTTTTCTGTCTGGTGTTATATAGATAACACCAGACAGGATAAAAATCAAATAGATGACCAGATAAATAATGTCAAGGTATATGAGTTAGAAATACCTAACTTTATAGCAGTTTGTAAAGAAAGAAAGAAAGAGAGACAAAAATTTCAGCTGTGGATTCAGACTTTTACACAAAATATTATGTTAGATATGCATAGTATTATGATAGTATTTCTAAAAAATTCTATCTTTAGTTTTAAATTGTTGGAAGCGTTATGTTGGTTACTATGGTTTCAGCACCATTACTCTTAACAGGAGGGCACATGCTCAGTTGTGTCATTGGTTAACAATGAAGCAATTTATATATTGGCATCTATTAGGGGCAATTACAGTGGCTCATGTACACTATATATGTATGCCTGTATGCGTAAAAATCCTGAGTGATGGCAACATGGGAATTTCCAAAATTAGTTCCTAGGAAAATGTGGGCTGAATAGAGCCCATTTTTCATTATCTTTGAGAATGAAGATTTGGTATAATATAAAAATGAAATTAATGTTTATTGCATGGTTTCATCCTCTTTACTAATAAATTTTTACTGTAGGCACTAACAAGTGACAGATGTGGTTGACTCAGCTCCTTCTTCCTTGGACTCTCTAATGAGCAATTAAATAGCCTGAAACAGAACAATCAAGAGGTCTGGCAAATCCACACACTAGGTAATCGGTTTTTGAAAAATTGAGTTAATGGTACTTAACTCTGTTGTTAGTCAAGAATTCCCCAAGCATCTTTCTCAGAAAGACTCCGAAAAAAGGGACACCCAATAAACAGTATAATTCTCAGTAGTGGCATCATCAACCCAGTCCATAATTTGCCAATTGAAATTCAAATACTATTTCAAATGAAGGTATGAAGAAGGCACGTGGTCATATGTGCTGTGTTGTTTGAGGAGATCTTGTGAAATTCTGATAATCCAAGCTAGCTTTCCTCCTCAGTTTCTGGGCCCACCAGTATTAATGGGTTCTTTGGGTGGTAATACTGCTTAGAATTTTCTTTCTTCCTTCCTTCCTTCCTTCCTTCCTTCCTTCCTTCCTTCCTTCCTTCCTCCCTTCCTTCCTCCTTTCCTTTCCTTTCCTTTCCTTTCCTTTCCTTTCCTTTCCTTTCCTTTCCTTTCCTTTCCTTTCCTTT
>NC_045435.1:110368781-110371873 GCF_002776525.5 Piliocolobus tephrosceles
TTCCTTTCCTTTCCTTTCCTTTCCTTTCCTTTCCTTTCCTTTCCTTTTCTTTCTTTTCTTTCTTCTTTCTCTTTCCTTTCCTTCTTTTCATTTTTCCTCCATTCCCTCCCTTTCACTATAAACATTCGTTGAGTGCTGAATGTGTGTCATGGATTGTGCTGGGGTATGGAAACAGGAAGATAAATAAAGACAAATTTTTGATCAATACTGACTGCTGTCTCTGAAGAGAGTATAAATATAAAGATACAACGCAGTATGGCTTGTTCAAAAATAGAGAGATGCCATGGGTAATTGGAAGCATATATGAAGGGCAGTTTAGGAGTAGGGCTAGAAGATCATCTGGACAAGAAAGATAGTAAGAGCAAGAGAAGATGCCTTTGAAATAGCAGTGTCTATGAGGGAAATAACAGTCCAATATTTCTGTAGTGTAAAGTGCAAGGCAAGATTGTGATGAAGGATGAGGTAGGAAAGCACAATAAGAGCCTTACAATTCATGTTAATGGAATAAGGATTTTTCTTACAGATTTTGGAAACTCACTGAAGGTTTTTAAGTAAGGTAGAAATATGATCACCTTTGCCTTTCAAGGCAGCATTCTGGCAGTACTGTGGAGGCCAAGACCAACACAAGAATGGAAGCTGCATTGTGGTTAAGAGACTGAAGCAGCAGTGCAGATTCTGACATATTCTGACATAGTGCCATAGTACTAGGGAAAGAGGAGGTGATGGCATCAATGCATATTTAGGAGGATGAATTAAAAATATTTAGTGCTAGAGCAGATCAGTCTAAAGATAATTCAAACTGAGGTGTGTACGTGCTAAGTTCAAGCTGCACTTACGATAGTCTAGCAGGTAAGTAGTTTGATGAGTCTGTATTTCATGGCAGATATATGTGCAGAAAATATGCATTTGGAAATACGGAACATTTATGTTTCATTTGAAACTATGCTAGTGGGTGAAATTTCCAAGGGACTGGAAGATTGTGATGAGATAGAGTCTAGGAATCCCCCTAACATCAATATTTAAAGGGAAGACAGAGATAGAGTTGCACAAAGGAAAGAGGGTAGGCACAAAGAGGTCAGAAAAAGGACATGGGCACTATTGATTGATTGATTGATTGATTGACAGCATCTCACTCTGTTGTCCAGACTAGAGTGCAGTGGTGTGATTTCTGCTCACTACAACTTCTGACTCCCAGGCTCAAGTGATCCTCTTGCCTCAGCCTCCCAAGTAGCTGGGATTCCAGGCATGCACCACCATTCCCAGCTAATTTTTTTTTTTTTTTTGGTGTTTTTAGTAGAGACGGTGTTTCATCATGTTGATCAGGCTGCTCTTGAACTCCTGACCTCAAGTGATCCGCCCACCTTGGCCTCCCAATGTGCTGGGATTACAGGTGTGAGCCATCATGCTCAGCATCTTTTTTTAAAAAAAAAAAACAAGAGAATTGGGCATCAAGGGAGTGGAGAGTTTCAAAAATAGTGCTTAGTGCAGTCAAGTACTTCAGAAAGTTCTTAGTCATTTTGCAAGGCTTGATAGGTTCGTTCCAAGGATTGTGAGCAAATTGCCTTCCACTCGGTTAAAACAACCTCAAGAAATTCTGGAAGAATATGTACAAAAAAAAAAAAAAAATTGGAAAAGAAAAGACAGAAAGACAAAAAGCCAGGTCACACCAAACCCAAACAATACTTTTTGATTCCAGATGAAGTATTGGCCCAAACTGCAATGTAGAACTGTAATTTAGGTACTTGATTGACACACAGAAAGACCTTAAAGACTCTTTTACTAAGAATAGGCGTGGTACTTGGAAGGCCCAATCTCATTGTTCTGTGTTTTATTTAGATGATGAAGAAATGTACATTCAAGGAAAATCAAACCAACTAAATGAGGGAAAACTTTGAGTTCTGCTTAAGATCTAGGACTTCCTGGGGGGGGCGGAGCAAGATGGCCGAACAGGAACAGCTTCAGTCTCCATCTCCCAGCGCGAGCGACACAGAAGACCGGTGATTTCTGCATTTTCAACTGAGGTACTGGGGTCATCTCACTCGGGAGTGCCGGACAATCGGTGCTGGTCAGCTGCTGCAGCCCGACCAGCAAGAGCTGAAGCAGGGCGAGGCATCGCCTCACCTGGGAAGTGCGAGGGGGAAGGGAGTCCCTTTTCCTAGCCAGGGGAACTGAGACACAACACCTGGAAAATCGGGTAACTCCCACCCCAATACTGCGCTGTAACACCAGCACACCGGAGATTATATCCCACACCTGGCCGGGAGGGTCCCACGCCCACGGAGCCTCCCTCCTTGCTAACACAGCAGTCTGCGGCAATCTAACCGCAAGGCAGCAGCGAGGCTGGGGGAGGGGCGCCCGCCATCGCTGAGGCTTAAGTAGGTAAATAAAGCTGCTGGAAGCTCGAACTGGGTGGAGCTCACAGCAGCTCAAGGAAACCTGCTTGTCTCTGTAGACTCCGCCTCTGGGGACAGGGCTCAGCTAAAGCAGCAGAGGCCTGTCCAGACGCGAACGACTCTGTCTGACAGCTTTGAAGAGAGCAGTGGATCTCCCAACATGGAGGTTGGGATCTGAGAAGGGGCAGTCTGCCTGCTCAAGTGGGTCACTGACCCCTGAGTAGCCTAACTGGGAGACATCCCCCACTAGGGGCAGTCTGACACCCCACACCTCACAGGATGGAGTACACCCCTGAGAGGAAGCTTCCAAAGCAAGAATCAGACAGGTGCACTCGCTGTTCAGCAATATTCTATCTTCTGCAACCTCTGCTGCTGATACCCAGGCAAACAGGGTCTGTAGTGGACCTCAAGCAATCTCCAACAGACCTATAGCTGAGGGTCCTGACTGTCAGAAGGAAAACTATCAAACAGGAAGGACACCTATATCAAAACCCCATCAGTACGTCACCATCATCAAAGACCAGAGACAGATAAAACCACAAAGATGGAGAAATAGCAGGGCAGAAGAGCTGGAAATTCAAAATATAAGAGCGCATCTCCTCCTGCAAAGGAGCACAGCCCATCGCCAGCAATGGATCAAAGCTGGTCAGAGAATGATTTTGATGAGATGAGAGAAGAAGGCTTCAGTCCATCAAACCT
>NC_045435.1:110371883-110394976 GCF_002776525.5 Piliocolobus tephrosceles
CCACAAAGATACTCCTCCAGAAGAGCAACTCCAAGACACATAATTGCCAGATTCACCAAAGTTGAAATGAAGGAAAAAATCTTAAGGGCAGCCAGAGAGAAAGGTCGGGTTACCCACAAAGGGAAGCCCATCAGACTGACAGCAGATCTCTCGGCAGAAACTCTACAAGCCAGAAGAGAGTGGGGGCCAATCTTCAACGTTCTTAAAGAAAAGAATTTTAAACCCAGAATTTCATATCCAGCCAAACTAAGTTTCATCAGTGAAGGAGAAATAAAATTCTTTACAGATAAGCAAATGCTTAGAGATTTTGTCACCACCAGGCCTGCCTTACAAGAGACCCTGAAGGAAGCCCTAAACATGGAAAGGAACAACCGGTACCAGCCACTGCAAAAACATGCCAAAATGTAAAGACCATCGAGCCTAGGAAGAAACTGCATCAACTAATGAGCAAAATAACCAGTTAATATCATAATGGCAGGATCAAGATCACACATAACAATATTAACCTTAAATGTTAATGGACTAAATGCTCCAATTAAAAGACACAGACTGGCAAACTGGATAAAGAGTCAAGACCCATCAGTCTGCTGTCTTCAGGAGACCCATCTCACATGCAGAGACATACATAGGCTCAAAATAAAAGGATGGAGGAAGATCTACCAAGCAAATGGAGAACAAAAAAAAAGCAGGGGTTGCAATCCTAGTCTCTGATAAAACAGACTTTAAACCATCAAAGATCAAAAGAGACAAAGAAGGCCATTACATAATGGTAAAGGGATCAATCCAACAGGAAGAGCTAACTATCCTAAATATATATGCACCCAATACAGGAGCATCCAGATTCATAAAGCAAGTCCTTAGAGACTTACAAAGAGACTTAGCCTCCCATACAATAATAATGGGAGACTTCAACACTCCACTGTCAACATTAGACAGATCAACGAGACAGAAAGTTAACAAGGATATCCAGGAATTGAACTCATCTCTGCACCAAGCGGACCTAATAGACATCTATAGAACTCTCCACCCCAAGTCAACAGAATATACATTCTTCTCAGCACCACATCACACTTATTCCAAAATTGACCACATAATTGGAAGTAAAGCACTCCTCAGCAAATGTAAAAGAACAGAAATTATAACAAACTGTCTCTCTGACCACAGTGCAATCAAACTAGAACTCAGGACTAAGAAACTCAATCAAAACTGCTCAAGCACATGGAAACTGAACAACCTGCTCCTGAATGACTACTGGGTACATAACGAAATGAAAGAGAAATAAAGATGTTCTTTGAATCCAATGAGAACAAAGATACAACATACCAGAATCTCTGGGACACATTTAAAGCAGTGTGTAGAGGGAAATTTATAGCACTAAGTGCCCACAAGAGAAAGCAGGAAAGATCTAAAATTGACACTCTAACATCACAATTAAAAGAACTAGAGAGGCAAGAGCAAACACATTCAAAAGCTAGCAGAAGGCAAGAAATAACTAAGATCAGAGCAGAACTGAAGGGATAGAGACACAAAAAACCCTCCAAAAAATCAATGAATCCAGGAGTTGGTTTTTTGAAAAGATCAACAAAATTGACAGACCACTAGCAAGGCTAATAAAGAAGAAAAGAGAGAGGAATCAAATAGATGCAATAAAAAATGATAAAGGAGATATCACCACCGACCCCACAGAAATACAAACTATCATCAGAGAATACTATAAACACCTCTACGCAAATCAACTAGAAAATCTGGAAGAAATGGATAATTTCCTGGACACGTACACTCTTCCAAGACTAAACCAGGAAGAAGTTGAATCCCTGAATAGACCAATAGCAGCCTCTGAAATTGAGGCAACAATTAATAGCCTACCCACCAAAAAAAGCCCAGGACCAGATGGATTCACAGCTGAATTCTACCAGAGGTACAAGGAGGAGCTGCTACATTCCTTCTGAAACTATTCCAATCAATAGAAAAAGAGGGAATCCTCCCTAACTCATTTTATGAGGCCAACATCATCCTGATACCAAAGCCTGGCAGAGACACAACCAAAAAAGAGAATTTTAGACCAATCTCCCTGATGAACATCGATGCAAAAATCCTCAATAAAATACTGGCAAACTGGATTCAGCAGCACATCAAAAAGCTTATCCACCATGATCAAGTGGGCTTCATCCCTGGGATGCAAGGCTGGTTCAACATTCGCAAATCAATCAACGTAATCCAGCATATCAACAGAACCAAAGACAAGAACCACATGATTATCTCAATAGATGCAGAAAAGGCCTTTGACAAAATTCAACAGCCCTTCATGCTAAAAACGCTCAACAAATTCGGTATTGATGGAACGTACCTCAAAATAATAAGAGCTATTTATGACAAACCCACAGCTAATATCATACTGAATGGGCAAAAACTGGAAAAGTTCCCTTTGAAAACTGGCACAAGACAGGGATGCCCTCTCTCACCACTCCTATTCAACATAGTGTTGGAAGTTCTGGCTAGGGCAATCAGGCAAGAGAAAGAAATCAAGGGTATTCAGTTAGGAAAAGAAGAAGTCAAATTGTCCCTGTTTGCAGATGACATGATTGTGTATTTAGAAAACCCCATCGTCTCAGCCCAAAATCTTCTTAAGCTGATAAGCAACTTCAGCAAAGTCTCAGGATACAAAATTAATGTGCAAAAATCACAAGCATTCTTATACACCAGTAACAGACAAGCAGAGAGCCAAATCAGGAATGAACTTCCATTCACAATTGCTTCAAAGAGAATCAAATACCTAGGAATCCAACTTACAAGGGATGTAAAGGACCTCTTCAAGGAGAACTACAAACCACTGCTCAGTGAAGTCAAAGAGGACACAAACAAATGGAAGAACATACCATGCTCATGGATAGGCAGAATCAATATTGTGAAAATGGCCATACTGCCCAAGGTAATTTATAGATTCAATGCCATCCCCATCAAGCTACCAATGAGTTTCTTCACAGAACTGGAAAAAACTGCTTTAAAGTTCATATGGAACCAAAAAAGAGCCCGCATTGCCAAGACAATCCTAAGTCAAAAGGACAAAGCCAGAGGCGTCACGCTACCTGACTTCAAACTATACTACAAGGCTACAGTAACCAAAACAGCATGGTACTGGTACCAAAACAGAGATATAGACCAATGGAGCAGAACGGAGCCTTTAGAAATAATGCCACACATCTACAACCATCTGATCTTTGACAAACCTGACAAAAACAAGAAATGGGGAAAGGATTCCCTATTTAATAAATGGTGCTGGGAAAATTGGCTAGCCATAAGTAGAAAGCTGAAACTGGATCCTTTCCTTACTCCTTATACGAAGATTCATTCAAGATGGATTGGAGACTTAAATGTTAGACCTAATACCATAAAAACCCTAGAAGAAAATCTAGGCAGTACCATTCAGGTCATAGGCATGGGCAAGGACTTCATGTCTAAAACATCAAAAGCAATGGCAGCAAAAGCCAAAATTGACAAATGGGATCTAATTAAACTCAAGAGCTTCTGCACAGCAAAAGAAACTACCATCAGAGTGTACAGGCAACCTACAGAATGGGAGAAAATTTTTGCAATCTACTCATTGGACAAAGGGCTAATTTCCAGAATCTACAAAGAACTCAAACAAATATACAAGAAAAAAACAAACAACCCCATCAAAAAGTGGGGAAAGGATATGAACAGACATTTCTCAAAGGAAGACATTCATACAGCCAACAGACACATGAGAAAATGCTCATCATCACTCACCATCAGAGAAATGCAAATCAAAACCACAATGAGATACCATCTCACACCAGTTAGAATGGCAATCATTAAAAAATCAGGAAACAATAGGTGTTGGAGAGGATGTGGAGAAATAGGAACACTTTTACACTGTTGGTGGGATTGTAAACTAGTTCAACCATTATGGAAAACAGTATGGCGATTCCTCAAGGATCTAGAACTAGATGTACCATATGACCCAGCCATCCCGCTACTGGGTATATACCCAAAGGATTATAAATTATGCTACTACAAAGACACATGCACACGTATGTTTATTGCGGCACTATTCACAATAGCATAAGACTTGGAATCAACCCAAATGTCCATCAGTGACAGACTGGATTAGGAAAATGTGGCACATATACACCATGGAATACTATGCAGCCATAAAAAAGGATGAGTTTGCATCCTTTGTAGGGACATGGATGCAGCTGGAAACCATCATTCTTAGCAAACTATCACAAGAAGAGAATACCAAACACCGCATGTTCTCAGTCATAGGTGGGAACTGAACAATGAGGTCACTTGGACTCGGGAAGGGGAACATCACACACTGGGGCCTATCATGGGGAGGGGGGAGGGGGGAGGGATTGCATTGGGGAGTTATACCTGATATAAATGATGAATTGATGGGTGCTGACGAGTTGATGGGTGCAGCACACCAACATGGCACATGTATACATATGTAGGAAACCTGCACGTTATGCACATGTACCCTAGAACTTAAAGTGTAATAATAAAAAAAAAAAAATTAGATCTAGGACTTCCTAAGGCTAATTCCAGCTCCTCCAGATGAAGGCATTTTTTAAGCTAGAGAAAATTACAAGTAATATTAAAATTTTTTGAATGAAAGAGAGAGAGAATTCAAATTAAATCTAATGTCTGAGAAAAAGAGATCAGAATCCATCATGACTTGTCATGACATAAACTCTGTGATCCAAATAAACACCCTGGCCCTAAGCCAGAAGTATCCCTTAGAAATCAATATCTTTCCAATATTCCAGTAAGAAAATCTCGGAAATACATCTATTGAAGTTTATCATTAGGAAGACATTGATTTTTTTTAGGGATAGCATTTTTTTTTTTTTTTTAATTATACTTTAAGTTCTAGGGTACATGTGCACAACATGCAGGTTTGTTACATATGTATACATGTGCTGTGTTGGTTTGCTGCACCCATTAACTCATCATTTACATTACATGCTATCCCTCTCCCACCCCTCCACCCCATGACAGGCCCCAGTGTGTGATGTTCCCTGCCCTGTGTCCAAATGTTCTCATCGTTGAATTCTCACCTATAGGTGAGAACATGTGGTGTTTGATTTTCTGTCCTTGCGATAGTTTGCTCAGAATGCTGGTTTCCAGCTTCATCCATGTTGCTACAAAGGACATGAACTCATCCTTTGTTATGGCTGCATAGTATTCCATGATGTATATGTGCCACATTTTCTTAAACCAGTCTATCATTGATGTACATTTGGGTTGGTTCCAAGTCTTTGCTATTGTGAATAGTGCTGCAACAAACATATGTGTGCTTGTGTCTTTTTAGTAGCATGTTTTGTAATTATGGGTATATACCCAGTAATGAGATCGCTGGGTCAAATGGTATTTCTAGTTCTAGATCCTTGAGGAATCACCACACTGTCTTCCACAATGGATGAACTCCAACCAACAGTGTAAAAGCATTCCTATTTCTCCACATCCTCTCCAGCAACAGTTGTTTCCTGACTTTTTAATGATTGCCATTGTAACTGGTGTGAGATGGTATCTCATTGTGGTTTTGATTTGATGATGAGCATTTTTTCATGTGTCTGTTGGCTGCATAAATGACTTCTTTTGAGAAATATCTGTTCATATCTTTGCCCACTTTTTGATGGGATTGTTTGATTTTTTTCTTGTAAATTTGTTTAAGTTCTTTGTAGATTCTGGATATTAGCCGTTTGTCAGATGAGTAGATTGCAAAAATTTTCTCCCCATCTGTAGGTAGCCTGTTCACTCTGATGGTAGTTTCTTTTGCTGTGCAGAAGTTCTTTAGTTTCATTAGATCCCATTAGTCTATTTTGACTTTTGTTGTCATTGCTTTTGGTGTTTTAGTCATGAAGTCCTTGCCCATGCCTATGTCTTGAATGGTATTGCCTAGGTTTTCTTCTAGGATTTTTATGGTATTAGATCTAACATTTAAGTCTTTAATCCATCTTGAATTAATTTTTGTATAAGGTATAAGGAAAGGATCCAATTTCAGCTTTCTGCATATGGCTAGCCAGTTTTCCCAGCACCATTTATTAAATAGGGAATCCTTTCCCCATTGCTTGTTTTTGTCAGGTTCGTCAAAGATCACATGGCTGTAGATGTGTGGCATTATTTCTGAGGGCTCTGTTCTGTTCCACTGATCTATATATCTGTTTTGGTACCAGTACCATGCTGTTTTGGTTACTCTAGCCTTGCAGTATAGTTTGAAGTCAGGTGGCGTGATGCCTCCAGCTTTGTTCTTTTTCTTAGGATTGTCTTGGCAATACGGGCTCATTTTTGGTTCCATATGAACTTTAAAGCAGTTTTTTCCAGTTCTGTGAAGAAACTCATTGGTAGCTTGATGGGGATGGCATTGAATCTACAAATTACCTTGGGTAATGTGGACATTTTCACAATATTGACTCTTCCTATCCATAAGCATGGAATGTTCTTCTATTTGTTGTGTCCTCTTTTATTTTGTTGAGCAGTGGTTTGTAGTTTTCCTTGAAGAGGTCCTTCACATTTCTTGTAAGTTGGATTCCTAGGTATTTTATTCTCTTTGTGACAATTGTGAATGGGATTTCACTCATGATTTGGCTCTCTGTCTATTATTGGTGTATAAGAATGCTTGTGATTTTTGCACATTGATTTTGTATTCTGTGACTTTGCTGAAGTTGCTTATCAGCATAAGGAGATTTTGGGCTGAGACAATGGGGTTTTCTAAATATACAATCATGTCATCTGCAAACAGGGACAATCAGACTTCCTCTTTCCCTAACTGAATACCCTTTATTTCTTTCTCTTGCCTGATTGTCCTGGCTAGAACTTCCAACACTATGTTGAATAGGAGTGGTGAGAGAGGGCATCCTTGTCTTGTGCCAGTTTTCAAAGGGAATGCTTCCAGTTTTTGCCCATTTCAGTATGATACTGGCTGTGGGTTTGTCATAAATAGCTCTTATTATTTTGAGATACATTCCATCAATACCTAGTTTATTGAGAGTTTTTAGCATGAAGCGCTGTTGAATTTGGTCAAAGGCCTTTTCTGCACCTATTGAGATAATCATGTGGTTTTTGTCATTTGTTCTTTTTATGTGATGGATTATGTATATTGATTTGTGTATGTTGAACCAGCCTTGCATCCCAGAGATGAACCGACTTGATCTTGGTGGATAATATTTTTGATGTGCTGCTGGATTTGGTTTGCCAGTATTTTATTATGGATTTTCACATTGATATTCATCAGGAATATTGGTCTTAAATTCTCACTTTTTGTTGTGTCTCTGCCAGACTTTTGTATCAGGATGATACTGGTCTCATAAAATGAGTTAGGGAGGATTCCCTCTTTTTCTATTGATTGGAATAGTTTCAGAAGGAATGGTACTAGCTCTTCTTTGTACCTCTGGTAGAATTTGGCTGTGAATCCGTCTGGTCCTGGACTTTTTTTGGTTGGTAGGCTATTAATTATTTCCTCAATTTCAGAGCTGAATTCGTCTACTCAGTGATTCAGCTTCTTCCTGATTTAGTCTTGGGAGGGTGTATGTGTCCAGCAATTTATCCATTCTTCTAGATTTTCTAGTTTATTTGCATAGAGGTGTTTATAATATTCTCTGATGGTAGTCTGTATTTCTGTGGAATCGGTGGTGATATCCCCTTTATCATTTTTTATTGCATCTATTTGATTCTTCTCTCTTTTCTTCTTTATTGATCTTGCTAGCGGTATCAATTTTGTTGATCTTTTCAAAAGCCAGCTCCTGGATTCATTGATTTTTTGAAGGTTTTTTTGTGTCTCTATCTCCTTCAGTTCTGCTCTGATCTTAGTTATTTCTTGCCTTCTGCTAGCTTTTGAATGTGTTTGCTCTTACTTCTCTAGTTCTTTTATTTGTGATGTTAGGGTGTCAATTTTAGATCTTTCCTGCTTTCTCTTGTGGGCATTTAGTGCTATAAATTTCCCTCTACACACTGCTTTAAATTTGTCCCAGAGATTCTGGTACATTGTGCCTTTTTTCTCATTGGTTTCAAAGAACATCTTTATGTCTGCCTTCATTTTGTTATTTACCCAGTAGTCATTCAGGAGCAGGTTGTTTTATTTTCCATGTGGTTTTGCAGTTTTGAGTGAGTTTCTTAATCCTGAGTTCTAACTTGATTGCACTGTGGTCTGAGAGACAGTTTGTTGTGATTTCTGTTCCTTCACATTTGCTAAGGAGTCCTTTACTTCCAACTATGGTCAATTTTGGAATCAGTGTGATGTGGTGCTGAGAAGAATGTATATTCTGTTGATTTGGGGTGGAGAGTTCTGTAGATGTCTATTAGGTCTGCTTGATGCAGAGCTGAGTTCAAGTTCTGGAATCCTTATTAACCTTCTGTCTTGTTGATCTGTCTAATATTGACAGTGGGGTGTTAAAGTCTCCCATTATTATTGTGTGGGAGTCTAAGTCTCTTTGTAGGTCTCTCAGGACTTGCTTTATGAATCTGGGTACTCCTGTTTTGGGGTGTATATATATTTAGGATAGTTAGCTCTGCTTGTTGAGTTGATCCCTTTGCCATTATGTAGTGGTCTTCTTTGTCTCTTTTGATCTTTGGTGGTTTAAAGTCTGTTTTATAAGAGAGTAAGATTGCAACCCCCGCTTTTTTTTTGCTTTCCATTTGTTTGATAGATCTTCCTCCATCCCTTTATTTTGAACCTATGTGTGTCTCTGCACGTAAGATGGGTTGTCTGAATACAGCACCCTGATGGGTCTTGATTCTTTATCCAATTTTCCAATCTGTGTCTTTTAATTGGGACATTTAGCCCATTTACATTTAAGGTTAATATTGTTATGTGTGAATTTGATCCTGTCGTTATGATGTTAGCTGTTTATTTTGCCTGTTAGTTGATGCAGTTTCTTGTTAGCATCAATTGTCTTTACAATTTGGCATGTTTTTGTAGTGGCTGGTACCAGTTGTTCCTTTCCATGTTTAGTGCTTTCCTCAGGAGCTCTTGTAAGGTAGGCCTGGTGGTGACAAAATCTCTCAGCATTTGCTTGTCTGTAAAGGATTTTATTTCTCTTTCACTTATGAAGCTTAGTTTGGCTGGATATGAAATTCTGGGTTGAAAATTCTTTCCTTTAAGAATGTTGAATATTGGTCCCCGCTCTTCTGGCTTGTAGGGTTTCTGCTGAGACATCTGCTGTTAGTATGATGGGCTTCTCTTTATGGGTAACCCAGCCTTTCTCTCTGGCTGCCAATAGCATTTTTTCCTTCATTTCAATGTTGGTTATTCTGACAGTTACGTGTCTTGGGGTTGCTCTTCTCAAGGAGTATCTTTGTGGCATTCTCTGTATTTCCTGAACTGGAATGTTGGCCTGCCTTGCTAGGTTGGGGAAGTTCTCCTGGGTAATATCCAGAAGAGTGTTTTCCAGCTTGGTTCCATTCTCCCCGTCACTTTCAGGTACACCAGTCAAATGTAGATTTGGTCTTTTCACACAGTCCCATATTTCTAGAAGGCTTTGTTCGTTTCTTTTTAGTCTTTTTTCTCTAAACTTCTCTTCTTGCTTCTTTTCATTCATTTGATCTTCAATCACTGATACTCTTTCTTCCACTTGATTGAATCGGCTACTGAAGCTTGTGCATGCGTCACATAGTTCTTGTGCCATGGTTTCAGCTCCATCAGGTCATTTAAAGTCTTCTCTACACTTTTTATTCTAGTTAACCATTTCTTTAACATTTTTCAAGGTTTTTAGCTTCTTTGTGATGTATTTGAACATCCTCCTTTAGCTCAGAGAAGTTTGTTATTACCGACTTTCTGAAGCCTACTTCTGTCGACTCCTCAAAGTCATTCTCCACCCTGCTTTGTTCCATTGTTGGTGAGGAGCTGCAGTTCTTTGGAGGAGAAGGGGCACTCTGGTTTTTAGAATGTTTAGCTTTTCTGCTCTGGTTTCTCCCCATCTTTGTGGTTTTACCTACCTTTGGTTTTTGATGATGGTGACCTACGGATGGGATTTTGGTGTGGATGCCCTTTTTGTTGATTTTGATGCTATTCCTTTCTGTTTGTTAGTTTTCCTTCTAACAATCAGGTCGCTCAGTTGCAGGTCTGTTGGAGTTTGCTGGAGGTCCACTCCAGACCTTGTTTGCCTAGGTATCACCAGCAGAGGCTGCCTAACAGCAAACATTGCAGAACAGTAAATATTGCTCCCTGATCCTTCCTCTGGAAGTTTTGTCTCAGAGGGGCACCAGGCAGTATGAGGTTTCAGTTGGCCCCTGCTGGGAGGTGTCTCCAAGTTAGGCTACACGGGGGTCAGGGGCCCACTTGAGGAGGCAGTCTGTCCGTTCTCAGAGTTCAAACACCGTACTGAGAGAAGCGCTGCTCTCTTCAGAGCTGTCAGAGAGGGACGTTTAAGTCCGCGAAAGTTTCTGCTGCCTTTTGTTCAGCTATGCCCTGCCGCAGAGGTGGCGTCTATAGAGGCAGGTGGGCCTCATTGACCTACAGTGGGCTCCACACAGTTCAAGTTCCTGGCTGTTTTGTTTACTTACTCAAGCCTCAGCAATGGCGGACACCCCTCCCCCAGCCAGGCTTGCTGTCTCGCAGTTGGATCTTGGATTAGCAGTCAGCAAGGCTCTGTGGGCCTGGGACCCGCTGAGCCAAGTGTGGGATATAATCTCCTGGTGTGCTCTTTGCTGAGACCACTGGAAAAGCGCAGTGTTTAGGTGGCAGTGTCCCGATTATCCTGGTACAGTCTGTCATGGCTTCTCTTGGCTAGGAAAGGGAAATCCCCTGACCTCTTGTGCTTCCCTGGTGAGGTGATGCCCCACCCTGCTTCGGCTCGCCCTCCCTGTGCTGCACCCACTTTCTGATCAGTCTGAATGAGATGAACCAGGTACCTCAGTTGGAAATGCAGAAATCACCCATCTTCTGCATCAGTCACACTGGGAGCTGCAGATTGGAGCTGTTCCTATTCCGCCATCTTGGTGAAATCTCATTGAATTTTCTTTTATAGAGTGGAGGTGGTAGAAGCCAGATTGCAATAGTTGGGAAGTGGATGAAAGCTGAGAAAGTAAAGAGTGTTGGCTACATTTTTTAAGAAGTTTGGCTAATGCCTGTAATCCCAGTACTTTTGGAAGCCAAAGCGGGCGGATCATGAGGTCAGGAGTTTGAGACTAGCCTGGGGAACATGGTGAAACCCCATCTCTACTAAAAATACAAAAATTAGCTGTGCATGGTGGCACATGCCTCTAATCCCAACTACGCAGGAGGCTGAGGCAGGAGAATCACTTGAATCCAGGAGGCAGAGGTTGCAATGAGCCGAGATCGTGCCACTGGACTCTAGCCTGGCCAACAGAGCAAGACTCTGTATCAAAAAAAAAAAAAAAAAAGAAATTTGGACAACAAATGGAGGAAAGAAATTCAATGATAGATCAATTAGGGCCAAAGGTGGAGGAAGTTTTTAAAATTGTACTTTAGAAAGGGAGATAATTTGTGTTATAAATTGAAGAGTTGGAAGCAGTATAAAGGGAGACACAAAATTTTAGGAAGATTAATGACTTATTTAAAAAGACCCTCCAAACCAAAGAGGGATACAAAGATGCTGAAACAGCTGGTAAAACAAGCCTTCTAAGATGTTAGGTATCACTTTTGCATCCAACCCAGCCACAAATGATTTTCTGCTGCCCATACAATTAAAAGAAAATATTTACTGACAGGATAAAGATACCTCATGACAAAGCTTCCTGGGTATAATACTCATAGTTATAAGTTGCAGAACAATGCTTACATTTTGTATAGCTAATGGCTAAAAGTCTGTAATGAAAACCAAGCTTAAAGTAGCTTAACACATAGAAATTAAAAATAAGTCAGTCTTGTAACTTTGCCTTTTGGTTTTTGTTTGTTGGCTTTTTACATAAAATAGTGATTTTAAGAGGTAATGGATGAATGTCCACATCTATTTCTGTTTAGCCTAGAACAATTAATTGTCTATAAGTCTTAATGCTCTCTGTGATAGGGTGTCCCATCAAGGGACGGGGTGGTCATGGGGCAGGTAGCCAAGTCATCCTGGCAACTCTGTGGGATAAAATAAAGATTTGCTGGCCTTTGATGTTGCTTCTGGCAAATCTTGGCCAAAAATAAAATTCTAAGCATTTCTGCACACCCCCCACCATCCCGGCCCCCATCCACTGGCCAACCAACCATCTGAATGGACTTCCTTCATTCAGGGCTCTTTTAACATTTAACCTGAGAGACTGTTTCAGGCCATGACTGCAAGTAGGGGTCGGACATGCCTCATTATACCTCTCTGGCATTAGAAGCAACACAGACTTTCAGTCTGATAAGTCTGATAAGAAACAAGAAACATTTTACAGTCTATTGTTCTGAAGTCTTTTACCTGAAGGATTTCTTTGCAAATAAGAACTTGGATCTCCACAATCTGTTATCCTAATCAAGACTTTTCTTTCTGTTGATCCCAGGTCTTTAAACTCTGCCACTTGTCAACCAGAAAATGTAAAAATCCACCTATAGGCTGGAAGCTTCCCCCCACCCTCCAGCTTTGAGTTGTCCCACCTGTCTTGACCAAACCAATGTATTTCTGAAATGTAATTGATTGAAGTCTCATGCCTTCCTAAAATGTATAAAACCGAGCTGCACCCACACCACCTTGGGCACATGTTCTCCTGAGGGCTGTGTCACAGGTCATGGTCACTCATCTTTGGCTCAGAATAAATCTCTTCAATACATAAAAAAAAGCTATCAAGGAGGCAGTAGTAGATGGGATCAAGGATTCAGAGGTCATTTAAATTTAAGTGCTTGTTCACTAATATTCTGATTTTCTATTTTCTGGCAAAACAGTAGGATACACCTCTTCGTCCTTAGGAGGACACACTTCTTCATCCTTAGGAGGACAGAAGAATTTGCCATAGAATGTGCCAGTCAATAAAATGTTAGTGAAAGTGATATGTATCACTACCAGTTACGATTTGCTGTCTTCTCAACCTTCTGCCAGAATGCCTCTCACCATGATTCAGATTATGACGTCACCATTAGCTGGAGTCACTGGGCAAAAATGATGTGAAGCAAGCTCAAGGCTGACCTACTAAGGTCTAAAAACTGAATCTAATGTCTAAGAAAGTGAGATCCAGCATGACTCATCATGCTATAAATGCCCTGCCTTTGCCCTTGACTACAATTTTAAGAAATTTGAAAAATACGTGGAAGAAAGAAATGAATAGATGGATTGTGACTAGTGGTGAAGGACTATATTGCATGTCAGGTAGCAGGAGTAAGAAACACACCTTTGTTGTTTCAGGCTTCTAAAATTGTAAGGTTGCTTGTTTACTATGGCAGCATCTAGTCTGCCTTGACTGATACATTAGATAATATAAATCATTCATGCTTAAGTATTATTGATTTATTGTGTCTTTCCCACATCAAGCCAGGCAATAATTGTAGTTCTAAAACAGAATATACATAAAAATCAAACTGTATTTTTTTTTTTTTTTTTTAAGACGGAGTCTCCCTCTGTTGCCTAGACTATAGTGCAGTGATGGGATCTTGACTCACTGCAACTTCTGCCTCCTGGGTTCAAGCGATTCTCCTGCCTCAACCACCTCAGTAGCTGAGATTACAGGTGTGCACCACCAAGTCCGGCTAATTTTTGTATTTTTAGTAGAGACAGGGTTTCACCATGTTGTTCAGGCTGGTTTCGAACTCCTGACCTTGTGATCTGCCCACCTCAGCCTCCCAAAGTGGTGAGATTACAGATATGAGTCATTGTGCCTGGCCAAAATCTATTCTTTTAAAGTACATTCAAGTGGTTATGTGATGGTGTGTGTGTGTGTGCATGTATTTAAATTTTACATAGTAATAGATTAAGATACACATATTTCACTAGTAGTATATTGTAAAAGCATTGCATGTCACTGCAAAGAAATCTGAAACTGTGAACTCAATTTATTCAACTATTTTCATATTAATGGACCTTGATGTTGATTTAAATTCTTCTAGTATGAACAATATTGTTATGACCATCCTTTACATGATATTTTTGTGTACACATGTAAATACATCATTTGAATGTTATTTTAGGTGGAATTTCTGAATCAAAGGTGTATGCATTTAAAATTTTAGATGTTACTCAATTGTATGCCATAAAAGTGCAACATCTGAGAATACTTGTTTGCACCAATATTATCAACATAGTACATTACCTACTGTATTTTCACCTTTGAAAAACTAGTTTACAATAATAGAGTTTTCATTCTACAGTAGTCGATACTTCTTTTGTCCCTAAACATCCTTTAATATAATTTAAATCCTTATGCATTGCTTTCCTGTGATCTATCTGTGTACACTCTTTGTCCATTTTTAGGTAACGTTTGCCTATTTCTTGATAATTCAAAAATATGTATTTTTTTTTTTTTTTTTCTGAGACGGAGTCTCACTCTGTTGCCCAGGCTGGAGTGCAGTAGCGCAGTCTTGGCTCACTGAAGCCTTCTGGGTTCAAGCGTTTCTCGTGTCTCAGCCTCCCAAGTACTTGGGACTCAGACGTGCACCACCATGACCAGCTAATTTTTGTATTTTTAGTAGAGAAGGGGCTTCAACATGTTTGCCAGGCTGGTCTCGAACTCTTGGCCTCAAGTGATCCACCCACCTCCACCTCCCAAAGTGCTGGGATTATAGGAGTGAGCCACTGCACCCGGCCTAAAATGTATTTCTATATATTAGGAAACTCAGTCCTACATAATAAAATTTTAAATTGCTTGCTCCAAATATTATTTTTACTTTCACTTCAATTAAATTATGATCATTTTTGTCATATAGAAATATCAAATTTTTATGAAGTATTCAAATCTATTTTATCTTATTGCTTATGCATATCAATTAACTTCTTCACTTCTAGTTTATAGGAATAAATTTTTTTTTTTTAATTATACTTTAAGTTCTAGGGTACATGTGCGCAATGTGCAGGTTTGTTACATATGTATACATGTGCCATGTTGGTGTGCTGCACTCATTAACTCGTCATTTACATTAGGTATATCTCCTAATGCAACCCCTTCCCACTCCCCACAATAGGACCCAGTGTGTGATGCTCCCCTTCCTGTGTCCAAGTGATCTCATTGTTCAGTTCCCACCTATGAGTGAGAACATGCGGTATTTGGTTTTCTGTTCTTGCGATAGTTTGCTGAGAATGATGGTTTCCAGCTGCATCCATATATTTTTTTCTAGCATGTCTATAACTTCATTTATATATTTTCTAGCATAATATTTTTCTAGTATGTGTATAACTTCATTTATATATTTTAATTTTTACTCCATTTGGAATTTATCATTGTCTGATGTAAGGTAAGAGATAAGTCTCTAACTCAGTTGGTTTGAATTAGTGTTGTTTTTGTCTCTCATTGGCAAAGCTACATATGGTTTATCTAAAAATATATATTAAAATACCAGATTAATATTACTGCAAATGATTTACCATTTTGGGAAATGTATGAACATTATTTGTTTTAGATAGAGGTTGCTGAAAGTAATCAAGTGAGAATTCAGTTCAAGCAAACAAATTACTAAATTTTTGTTATAACAAAAGTATTGACTTAACTCTGGATATGGATCTGCTAACTATAGTTCCCTGCTCAGACATATTTAAAGATGTATTCCTTGATGAGCTGTATTAAGTTTTTAAATGATATTAATCAAAATCTCTCAAAGTCTTGAGAACCTGGAAACTAAAACTATTTCAGAAAACTGGTCAGAAGAGACTCTTACTTTGGTAATCAGTGAGTTATCAGAAGTGACCTATGAAACTTTTGTTAGGGTAAGATAACGTTTTATGAATATAGTCTCAGTTAAGGCAAGCCAGAGCAATTCATGATATGCAATTGTATGTCTCTTATTGATGTTGGTTTCCCTAGAATATTTTAAAATAAACTTTTAATTTGAGGCCAGGTTTAGGATTACAGAATTATTGTGAAGATAGTACAGAACGTTTATTAACTGAAACTCGTACTTTATTCAGATTTCTTGTTTTTCCCTAATGTCCTTTTTCTGTTCCAGAATCCCACCCAGAATGCCACATCGCACTTAGTCATCATGAGTCTTTACTTCTTTTTGGTTGTGATGCTTAGAATCTCCTTTGTTTGATGACCTTGAGAATTTGAGGAGCATTGGTAAGATCTTCTGTAAAATGTCCCGTAATTGGGATTTGTCTGATATTTTTCTGATGGTTAGACTTGGGTAATCTGCCTTTGTGAGAAAACCACAGATATAAAATGCCATTCTCTTCATATTACATCAATATGGCTTATCACTATTGACGTTAATCTTGGTCACTTGGCTTGTGGCAGTATTTGTCAGGTTTCTCTTCTGCAAATTTATAGTTGGCCCTCCATATCTGTGGGTTCCTGCAGATAAAATCAACCATAGATAAAAAATGTTCAGGAAAAAAAGCACCAGCAACAATAAAAAATAATACAAGTAAAAGCAATATAGTGTAACAACTATTTACACAGCATCCACATTGTATTAGGTACTATAAGTAATCTAGAGATCATTTAAAGTATATGAGAGGATGTGTGTGGTTTATGTGCAAATATCATGCCTTTTTAAACAGAGGACTTGGGCAGCATTGGGTTTTGGTATTCATGAGGTCCTGGAACCAATCCCTTGTGTATAACAAGTGATGGTGGTAATTCTTTTTTCTTCACTTTCATATGCTACTCTTTGAAAGAAAGTCACTATGTGCAACCCACACTTAAAGAGTGGGTAGTTATGCTCAGTCTCCTTACTGGTGAGCATCTACATACATTATTTGGAGTTCCTCTACCCAGATTTGTTAGTTTTTATTTATTTATTTATTCAAATAATTGATTTACATTGGCATAAACTCATGGATATTATTTTATATTTTGGGTTATAATTAAATACTAATTTGGTTTACTTTATTACTCAAATTGTTCCAGGTTTGGCCACTGGGACCTTTTCCAGTTGGTTCCTGTATCCCTTTGATATAACCACATCATTGTCTTTTTGTTTCTTTGTTTGTTTGGGTACTTCAAGATGCTCAGGGCTCATCTAGTATGTTCTTTGCCCTGTCCTAGAATCAGCCATTTCTCTAGGGAGTTCTGGTTCCTTTGATTAAAGAATGGTGTTAGAAATCAAGGTCAGGATACTAGGTCTGTTCTTTGCTACTGGGTCTCCTTGCTTCTAGGCCTTCTTAGCTGACAGAGCAAGGAGACCTATACATGTATATGAATGCCCATATATCTATAAATATTTCCATATGTAGCTGTCTTTATTAAGCTAAGCATTGGTTCATATTGATGTCTCCAACTGTAATTCATTACCATATAGCCTCATCCCCTTGCTTATCTTCAACCTCCCCTTCCATCATCCACTTGACTCACCATCCGGCATCCATTTATATAATTGTTCAGTTCCAATATAAGTGTATATTGGCTTAAGAATTATTAACCTGTAGCTTTGTAGGAATCGATTTTATCACTGAAAGTACAGTGCTAACTATAGTTCCTTTTGCCTTTGTTCTTTCAAAAATTGCTTAGGTCAGCACTTTATTCTGCCATCCCCGTTAGTGAGGTTGATTCAATCCTGTGATTTCCCCAATCTCTTCAGTGAGTTTTTAAAACTTTATATACATTAAGGCCTACTCCTTGTGTTGTAAATTTCTCTGGATTTGATAAATGTTTAATGTCTTATATTCAGAATTATTATATTTTACAGAATAGTTTTACATCCTAAAAATATCCCATGCTTCACCTATTCAATCCGTCTCTGCCACTGAACCCCTGGCAAATATTGATCCATTTATTGCCTCCATAGTTCTACTTTTTCCAAAATGTCATAAAATTGAAATCATACAGTATATAGCTTTTCTATATTAACTTTTCCACTTAGCAGTATGTATTTAAAATTCATTCATGTCCTTATGTGAATTTGTAGCTTATTTCTTTTTATTGCTGAATAATATTCTTTTTATGGGTGTACTACAGTTTATCCATTCACCTATTAGAGATCATCTGGGTTGCTTTCACTTTTTGGTGATTATGAATAAAATTGCTGTCATCATTTACATTCAGGTTTTTGTATGGACATGAGATTTCAAATTAGTTGGATAAATACTGAGGAGTGTAATTGCGAGATCATATGGTAAAACTATATTTAGTGTTGTAAGAAGTCACAATGGTCATCCAAAGCAGCTGCACCATTTTGTATTCTGAATAGCAATGATTGAGAGAGTTTTTGTTGCTCTTCACCCTTACCAGCAATTGGTACTGTCAGTTCACATTTTTAGTCTTTCTGATGGATAGATAGTGGTATCTCATTTTTGTTTTAATTTACAATTATCTGATTACAAATTATCTTTTCCCATCATTTTTTTCTATTTGTATATCTCCTTTGGTAAGGTTTCTAATAATATATTATGCCCATTTAAAAAAACAACTTCAACTTTTATTTTAGATTCATGGGGTACATGCACAGGTTTGTTCCATGGATACATTGAGTGATGCTAAGGTTTGGGGTACAAATGATCCCATCACCCAGGTAGTGAGCTTAGTATTGAATAGGTAGTTTTTCAGCCCTTACCCCAACCTTTTCCCTTTAACGTCCCTAGTGTCTATTGCTGTCATCTTTACGTTCTCTAGTACCCAATCTTTAGCTTCCACTTGTAAGTGAGAACATGTGGCATTTAGGTTTCTGTTCCTGCATTAATTGTCTTGGGATAATGGCCTCCATCTGCATCCATGTTTTTGCAAAGGACATGATTTTGTTTTTTTTTAAATGTGTCGTCTTTTTTTTTTTTTTTGAGACTGAGTCTTGCTCTGTCGCCCAGGCTGGAGTGCAGTGGCATGATCTCAGCTCACTGCAAGCTCTGCCTCCCAGGTTAATGTTTGCTCATTTTTAAAAATTGTGTTGTTTCCTTATTGTTGAAATTTTTGTATATTTTAAATACAAGTCCAATATCAGAGTTCTGAAAACAGTGTCTTCAAGTCTTTGGCTTCTTTTTGCATTGTTTTAACAGTATCTATCATAGAGAAAATATTAATTTTACTGTGTTTCCTTCAAGAAATTTTAAAGCTTTAAATTTTACATTTAGGTTTACAGTCCATTTTGATTTCATTTTTGTGAAAAGTGTAAATCTATGTCTGGATTCATCTTCTGTGGGGTGTGCATGTTCCATTGTTCCAGCACTATATTTTTAAAAAATTCTCCACTGAATTGTTTTTGCTACTTTGTCAAAAAACAGTTGACTGTATTTGTGTGGGTCTATCTGGGCTTTCTTTTTTGCTCCATTGAACTGTATGTCTATTCTTTTGCCAAGATCACAGTCTGTGTCTTCTGCAAGCCTTGAAATTTGATAATGCAAGTCATCTAGGTTTGTTCTTCTTCAGTATGGTGTTGGCTACACTGGGGTCTTTTGCTTTTCCACATAAACTTCAGAATCAGTTTGTTGGGTTCTGGAAAATAGTTTAGTGGGATTCTAATTAGGATTGCATTAAATCTATAGATCAAGTTGGGATGGTTTGGCATCTTCATAATATTGGATCTTCGAATCCATAAACATAGAATATCTCTCCATTTATTTAGGTCTTCTTTGATTTCTTTCATCAGAGTTTTGTAGCTTTACACATACAGCTCTCATATAAATTGTTAGACATACACCTATTTTATTTTGGGGAGTGCTAACATAAATGATATATATATTTTTTAATTTTAAATTTCAATTATTCATTGCTGCTTGTTGTAGACAGAAAAATGGCCCCCAAAGATGTCCATGTCTTAATGCCCCGAATCTGTGAATATTTAACCTTAAATTGCAAAATGCACTTTGCAGATGTGGTTAAGGATTTTGAGATGGGGAGATTATCCTGGTTTATCTGGGTGGATCCAATGTAATCATTAGGATACTTACAAGAGCGAGGCAGAAGAGTCAGAATCAGAGAAGGAGATGTGATGATGGAAACAGAGTCCAGAGAATCAAAGAAAGGTTTGCAGATGTGGTGCTCCTCATTCAGAAAATAGGTTGAGTCCATGAGCCACATAATGCAGGTGGCCTCTAGGAGCTAAAAATGGCAAATAAATGGATTTTTCTGTAGAGTATCCAGAAGGAATGCAGCCTTGCTGACACCTTGATCTTAGCTCATCTAAAACGATTTCATACTTCCACCCTCCAGAATTGTAAGAAGATACATTCATGTTGTTTTAAGTCGCTACAGTTGCAGCAATTTGTATACACATGTATAGAAACACATTTGTATTTTGTATATTAACCTCATATCCTGTGTCATTGCCAAACTCACTTATTGGTTTCAGGAGTTTTGTTGTTGTTGATTTTTTGGATTTTCAGCATAGACAATCATGTCATCTGTAAACAGAAAGAGTTTTATTTTTTCCTTTCTGATCTATATATGTCTTATTCTATTTGGGATGCTATAGCAAAATGTCATGAAGTGTGTATCTTATAAACAACAGAAATTTATTTCTCAGTTCTAAAGGATAGGAGTCTAAGATCAAGTGCAGGCAGATTTAGTGGCTGATGAGGGCCCCCTTCCTCATCAACAGCTGTCTTCTCACTCTAACTTCATGTGGTTAAAGATGTGAGGGATGTTTCTCAGGCCTCTTTTATAAGGGTATTAATCCCCCAAATGAAGGCACTGTCCCCATGATCCAATCACCTCTCAAAGGCCCCACCTCCCAAAACTTTCACCTTGTGGGTGAGGAACTCAATATTTGAATTTTGAGGGGATATAAACATTTAGACCATGGCAATATACCTCTTATTTCTGTTTCTTGCCTTATTGAACTAGCTAGGACTTTCAGTACAACATTGAATAGGAGTGTTAAGAAAGGACATCTTTGTCTTGTTCCTGAACTCAGGGAGAAATTGACCAGTTTCTTACCTTTAAGTATAATGTTAACCATAGGTTTATTTGTAGACATTCTTTCTCAAATTGAGGGAGTTTCCTTCTATTCTTAGTTTGGTGAGAGTTCTAATCATGATTTGATGCTGGATTTTGTCAAATATTTTTTATATTGATTTATATGGTCATAAGATTTTTCTTCTGTTTGTTAATGTGATGTATTACATTGATAGATTTAAAAATTTGGAATCAGTCTTTCATACTTGGAATAAATCCCACTTGGTCTTGGTATATAATTATTTTTGTACAATGTTGGATTTAATTTGCTACAATTTTGTTGAAGATATTTGCATGTTCATGATAGATATTGTTCTTCAGGTTTCATTTGTTGTAATGTTTTCATCTAGTTTTGGTGTTAATACAGTACTGACCTGGGTTAGTAATCTTTCTTCTGCTTCTGTTTTCTGGTAGCAATTTAGAAGAATTGGTATCATAAATGTTTGGTAGGATTTACTGATGAAAACATCTGGGCCTGGTGCTTTCTTTATCATAAAGTCATTATTTATTGTATTAACCTACTTGGGCTGCCATAAAAAATACAATACATTGACTGGCTTTAGCAATAAAAATTTGTTTTCTCCCAGTTCTGGAGGCTGGAAATCTGAATAGAGGGTGCCAGTATGATTGGGTTCCTGATGAGGGCTCTCTTCTGTCTTGCAGATGACTGCCTTTTCACTTTACAGGGTGCTCTTTTTTTTTTTTTTTTTTTTATTTAGCAAAATTTTAATAATATTTTTATTCTATTTTAGATTAGTTGAATATAAGCAGGTCTCCTAGGTAACCCAATCCATTGCTGATGGAAGCTAAGCAGGAGTGATTTTGGCAGTGGCTATCTGAGAGAAAAGTAATTATAGTAAATGCACTATGCAATACAAATGAGATAGAGCTATTGAAATTACTCCAAAAATCTTTACAAAGAAAATACCTGAAGAGTTTTTTTTTTTTTTTATTATACTTTAAGTTCTAGGGTACATGTGCATAACATGCAGCTTTGTTACATATGTATACATGTGTCATGTTGGTGTGCTGCACCCATCAACACGTCAGCACCCATCAATTCCTCATTTATATCAGGTATAACTCCCCAATGCAATCCCTCCCCCCTCCCCCCTCCCCATGATAGGCCCCAGTGTGTGATGTTCCCCTTCCCGAGTCCAAGTGAGCTCATTGTTCAGTTCCCACCTATGAGTGAGAACATGCGGTGTTTGGTTTTCTCTTCTTGTGATAGTTTGCTAAGAATGATGGTTTCCAGCTGCATCCATGTCCCTACAAAGGACGCAAACTCATCCTTTTTTATGGCTGCATAGTATTCCATGGTGTATATGTGCCACATTTTCTTAATCCAGTCTGTCACTGATGGACATTTGGGTTGATTCCAAGTCTTTGCTATTGTAAATAGTGCCGCAATAAACATACGTGTGCATGTGTCTTTGTAGTAGCATAATTTATAATCCTTTGGGTATATACCCAGTAGTGGGATGGCTGGGTCATATGGTACATCTAGTTCTAGATCCTTGAGGAATTGCCATACTGTTTTCCATAATGGTTGAACTAGTTTACAATCCCACCAACAGGGTAATAGTGTTCCTATTTCTCCACATCCTCTCCAACACCTGTTGTTTCCTGATTTTTTAATGATTGCCATTCTAACTGGTGTGAGATGGTATCTCATTGTGGATTTGATTTGCATTTCTCTGATGGCGAGTGATGATGAGCATTTTTTCATGTGTCTGTTGGCTGTATGAATGTCTTCTTTTGAGAAATGTCTGTTCATACCCTTTCCCCACTTTTTGATGGGGTTGTTTGTTTTTTTCTTGTATATTTGTTTGAGTTCTTTGTAGATTCTGGAAATTAGCCCTTTGTCCGATGAGTAGATTGCAAAAATTTTCTCCCATTCTGTAGGTTGCCTGTTCACTCTGATGGTAGTTTCTTTTGCTGTGCAGAAGCTCTTTAGTTTAATGAGATCCCATTTGTCAATTTTGGCTTTTGCTGCCGTTGCTTTTGGTGTTTTAGACATGAAGTCCTTGCCCATGCCTATGTCCTGAATGGTACTACCTAGATTTTCTTCTAGGGTTTTTATGGTATTAGGTCTAACATTTAAGTCTCTAATCCATCTTGAATTAATCTTCGTATAAGGAGTAAGGAAAGGATCCAGTTTCAGCTTTCTACTTATG
>NC_045435.1:110399976-110401518 GCF_002776525.5 Piliocolobus tephrosceles
TGCTGGCGATGGGCTGTGCTCCTTTGCAGGAGGAGATGCGCTCTTATATTTTGAATTTCCAGCTCTTCTGCCCTGCTATTTCTCCATCTTTGTGGTTTTATCTGTCTCTGGTCTTTGATGATGGTGACGTACTGATGGGGTTTTGATATAGGTGTCCTTCCTGTTTGATAGTTTTCCTTCTGACAGTCAGGACCCTCAGCTATAGGTCTGTTGGAGATTGCTTGAGGTCCACTCCAGACCCTGTTTTCCTGGGTATCAGCAGCAGAGGTTGCAGAAGATAGAATATTGCTGAACAGCGAGTGCACCTGTCTGATTCTTGCTTTGGAAGCTTCCTCTCAGGGGTGTACTCCACCCTGTGAGGTGTGGGGTGTCAGACTGCCCCTAGTGGGGGGTGTCTCCCAGTTAGGCTACTCAGGGGTCAGTGACCCACTTGAGCAGGCAGACTGCCCCTTCTCAGTTCTCAACCTCCGTGTTGGGAGATCCACTGCTCTCTTCAAAGCTGTCAGACAGAGTCGTTAGCGTCTGGACAGGCCTCTGCTGCTTTAGCTGAGCCCTGTCCCCAGAGGCGGAGTCTACAGAGACAGGCCGGTTTCCTTGAGCTGCTGTGAGCTCCACCCAGTTCGAGCTTCCCAGCGGCTTTATTTACCTACTTAAGCCTCAGTGATGGCGGGCGCCCCTCCCCCAGCCTCGCTGCTGCCTTGCGGTTAGATTGCCGCAGACTGCTGTGTTAGCAAGGAGGGAGGCTCCTTGGGCATGGGACCCTCCCGGCCAGGTGTGGGATCTATTCTCTGGTGTGCCAGTGTTACAGCGCAGTATTGGGGTGGGAGTTACCCGATTTTCCAGGTGTTGTGTGTCTCAGTTCCCCTGGCTAGGAAAAGGGACTCCCTTCCCCCTCGCTCTTCCCAGGTGAGGCGATGCCTTGCCCTGCTTCAGCTCTCGCTGGTCTGGCTGCAGCAGCTGACCAGCACCGATTGTCCGGCACTCCCGAGTGAGATGACCCCAGTACCTTAGTTGAAAATGCAGAAATCACTGGTCTTCTGTGTCGCTTGCGCTGGGAGATGGAGACTGAAGCTGTTCCTATTCGGCCATCTTGCTCCGCCCCTTTACTGGGTTCTCATATAGGAAAGAGAGAGAGAGAGGGGGCGGGGAGAGAGAGAGAGAGAAAGAGAAGAGGAGAGGTGAGACAAGTTCTCTCGTGTTTCTTCTTACAAAGCACAAATGCCATTCTGAGGTGCCCACCCTCATGACCTCATCTAATCTTAATTTCTTCCCAAAATTAAATCTCAATTGTCATCACATTGTGGTTAGGGGTCAACACATAATTGGGGGTCATGGTGGGGGTTAAGTCACAAACAATCATTCTATAGCAATTATTGATATTAATGGATTTAGGACTAATGCTACTTTTTTCTTGAGTGAGTTTTAATAATGTGTGTCTTTCAAGCAATTGTTCATTTCATTTAAATAATCAGTTTTGGGGCCAAGAGTTGTTCATGCTCTTCCTTTCTTTCTCCTCTCCTCTCCTCTCTCCTCTCCCCTCCC
>NC_045435.1:110401618-110416468 GCF_002776525.5 Piliocolobus tephrosceles
CTTTCTTTCTTTCTTTCTTTCTTTCTTTCTTTCTTTCTTTCTTTCTTATTGTTTTTAATGTCCGTGGGAACAGCAGTGATGCTCTTTAATTCATTTTTAATATTAATTGTTGTCTTCTTCCTTCTTTTACAGTTACCTTGGCAAAAAGTTCATAAACTTTATTGATATTTTCAAAGAATTGGCTTAAAAAATATTTTTTGAGACAGGGTCTTTCTCTGTCACTCAGGTTGGAGCACAGTGGTATCATCATGGCTAACTGTATCCTTGACCACCTGGGCTCAAGCAATCCTCCCACCTGAGTCTCCTGCGTTTCTGGGACCACTGGTGCATACCACCATGCCTGGCTAGTCTTTTTACATTTATTTTTATTTTGTAGAGACGGGGCTTCACTACTTTGCTTACTCTGGTCTCAAACTCCTGGGCTCAAGTGATCCTCCTATCTTGGCCTCCCAAAGCGCTGGGATTTTAGGTGTGAGCCACCATGTCAGGCCAGAATTAACTTTTGTGTTCATTAATTTTTACTATTGTTTTCCTGTTTTCAAGTTCATCGTTCTGCTCACATTTTTATTGTTTCTTTTCTCCTGTTTGCTTTAGGCTTAGCTGTTCTTTCTTCTTTGGTTTATTTATGTGGAAATGTAGGTGAGTGGGTTTAGATCTCTCTTCTTTTCTAATATATATATTTAATGCTATAAATTGTCTTCTAACTACTGCTTTGGTTCAATTCCTCAAATTTTGATAAATTGTATTATAATTTTCTTTTAATTCAAATAGTGTTTAATTTATCTTGATATTTCATTGACCCATGTGTGATTTAAAAGTTTGTTGTAAATAATCCCACTAAAAAGGGGCAAAAACATTAACAGATACTCCTCAAAAGAAGACATACGGCGGGGCACAGTGGCTCATGCCTACAGGCATACGGCGGGGCACTTTGGGAGGCCGAGGCAGGTGGATCACGAGGTCAGGAGATCGAGACCATCCTGGCTAATACAGTGAAACCCTGTCTCTACTAAAAAAAATACAAAAACATTAGCCAGGCATGGTGGCAGGTGCCTGTAGTCCCAGCTACTTGGGAGGCTGAGGCAGGAGAATGGCATGAACCCAAGAGGTGGTGCTTGCAGTGAGCCGAGATTGCACCACTGCACTCCAGCCTGGGAGACAGAGCGAGACTCCGTCTCAAAAAAAAAAAAAAAAAAAAAAAAAGACATACAAGAGGTCAATAAACATGAAAAAATGTTCAGCATCATTAATCATCAAAGAAATGCAAGTCAAAATCACAAAGAGTTAACATTACATACCAATCAGAATGGCTATTACTAAAAAGTCAAAAATAATGCTAGCAACAATGCAGACAACAGGAAACATCTATACGCGATTGGTGGGAATCTAAATTAGTTCAGCCACTGTGGAAAACAGTCTGGAGATTTCTCAAAGAACTTAAAATAGAGCTACCATTAAACCCAGCAATTTCATTACTGGGTATATTTCCAAAAGAAATAAATCATTCTACTCAAAAAACCACGCACATGTTCATGGCAGTACTATTTACAATAGAAGACATGGAATCAACCTAGGTGCCCATCAGTGGTGGACTGGATAAAGAAAATGTGGTATATGTACACCATGGAATGTAGTATGCAGTCATAAGAAAGAATGAAATCATATCCTTTGCAGAAATGTGTTTGCAACTTGAGGCCATCATCCTAAGTGAATTAATGCAGAAATAAAGAAAAAAAAACACATGTTCTCACTTAAAAGTGTGAGCTAAACATTGGGTACTCATGAACCTAAAGATGGGAAAAATAGACACTGGAAGCTACTTTGGGAGTGGGAAGGGGGAAATGGTTTAAAAACCGTCTACTGGCTACTATGTTCACTATCTGATTATGGGATCATTTGTACCCCAAATCTCATCATTATGTTGTATACCCATGTAATAAACCTGCACATGTACTCCCTGAATCTAAAATAGAAGAAATTAAAATTACAAAAAATCAATCAATAAAAATGTGTTGATGTGGTCTTATTTCTGAGATCTCTATTCTGTTCCATTGGTCTATGTGTCTGTTTTGTTACCAGTACCATGCTGTTTTGGTTACTGTAGCCTTGTAGTACAGTTTGAAGTTGGGTAGTGTGATGCCTACAGCTTTTTTTTTTTTTTTTTTTTTTTTTTTTTGCTTAGTTTTCTCTTGGCTGTACAAGCTCTTTTGTTGTTCCATATCAATTTTAAGGTATTTTTTTCCTAATTCTGTGAAGAATGCCATAGTAATTTAATGGGAATAGCATTGAATCTATAAATTACTTTGAGCAGTATGGCCATTTCATGATATTGATTCTTTCTATCCACGAGCATGCAATGTTTTTCCATTTGCTTGTGTCATCTCATTTCCTTGAGCAGTGGTTTGTAGCTCTCCTTGGAGAAGTCCTTTACATCCCTTTTAAGCTGTATTCCTGGGTATTTTATTCTCTTTGTAACAATTGTGAATGGTAAGTTCATTCATGATTTGACTCTCTGTTTGTCTCTTGTTGGGGTAAAGGAATGCTTATGATTTTTGCACATTGATTTTGTAGCCTAAGACTTTGCTGAAGTTGCTCATCGCTTAAGGAGCTTTTGGGCTAAGACAGTGGGATTTTCTAGATATAAGATTATATCTTCTGCAAGCAGAGACAATTTGACTTCCTCTCTTCCTATTTGAATACTCTTTGTTTCTTTCTGTTGCTTGATTGCCCTGGCCAGAACTTCCAATGCTATGTTGAATAGTTGCTGTGAGAGAGGGCATCCTTGTCTTGTGCCGGTTTTCAAACGGAATGCTTCCAGCTTTTGCCCATTTAGTATGATATTGACTGTAGGTTTATCATAAATGTCTAATTATTTTGAGATATGTTCCATCAATGGCTAGTTTATTGAGAGATTTTAACATGAAGGGATGCTGAATTTATTGAAGGCCTTTTCTGCATCTATTGAGATAATCATGTGGTTTTTGTGATTAGTTCTGTTTATATGACGAATTACATTTATTGATTTGCGTATGTTGAACCAGCCTTGTATCCCAGAGAAAAAGCTGATTTGATTGTGATGGATAAGCTTTTTGATGTGCTGCTGAAGTCAGTTTGCCAGTATTTTGCTGAAGATTTTCACATTGATGTTCCTCAGGGATATTGATCTTCAACAAACCTGACTAAAACAAGCAATGGAGAAAGGATTACCTATGTAATAAATGGCACTGGGAAAACTGGCTAGCCATATGCAGAAAACTGAAATTGGACCCCTTCCTTATACCTTATACAAAAAATTAACCAAGATTGATAAGAGACTTAAATGTAAAATCCAACACCATAAAAACCCTAAAAGATAATCTGGGCAATACCTTTCAGAGCATAGGCATGGGCAAAGACTTCATGACAAAAATGCCAAAAGCAATTGCAATAAAAGCTAAAATCGACAAATGAGATCGAATTAAACTAAAGAGCTTCTGCACAGCAAAAGAAACTATCATCAGAGTGAACACACAACTTACAGAATGGGGGAAAGCTTTCACAGAATGGGGGAAAGCTTTCACAATCTATCCATGTGACAAAGGTCTAATATCCAGAATCTACAAGGAACTTAAACAAATTTACAAGAAAAGAGCAAACAACCCCATCTAAAAGTGGGCAAAGGACATGAACAGACACTTCTCAGAAGAAGACATTCATGTGGCCAATAACCATATGAAAAAAAGCTCAACATCACCGATCATTAGAGAAATGCAAATCAAAACCACAATGAGAAACCATCTCACACTGGTTAGAATGGCAATTATTAAAAAGTCAAGAAACAGACGCTGGTGAGGCTGTGGAGAAATAGGAGTGCTTTTACACTGTTGGTGGGAATATAACTTAGTTCAACCATAGTGAAAGAAAGTGTGGTGATTCCTCGAGGATCTAGAACCAGAAATACCATTTGACCCAGCAATCCCGTTAGTCAGTGTATACTCAAAGGAATATAAACCATTCCATTTCAAAGATACATGCATGTATATATTCATTGCAGCACTATCCACAATAGCAAAGACATGGAATTAACCCAAATGCCCATCAATGATAGACTGAATATAGAGAATGTGATACATATACACAATGGAATACTATGCAGCCATAAAAAGGTATGAGATAATTTCCTTTGCAGGGACATGGGTGAAGCTGGAAGCATCATCCTCAGAAAACTGTCACAGGAACAGAAAACCAAACACTCCATATTCTCACTCCTAAGAGGGAGCTGAACAATGAGAACACATGGACACAGGGAGGTGAACAACACACACTGGAGCCTATTAGGGGAGTGTGGGGAGGGAGTGCATCAGGATAAATAGCAAATGCATGTAGGGCTTAGTACTTAGGTGATGGGTTGGTAGGTGCAACAAACCACCATGGCACATGTTTACCTATGTAAAGAACCTGTGCCTCCAGCACATGTATCCTGGAATTTTAAAAATGGTGTATTGTTTATATTGTTTAATTTCCAAATATTTGATGATTTGGAAGATATCTTTCTTTCTGTTATTGATCTCTAGTTTTAATTCCATTGTTGTCTGAGCTGATGCTTTGTGTGGTATCTATACTTTAAAATTTGGTAAGATGTGTTTTATGACCCAGAATGTGATCTAACTTGTTGAACATTTTGTGTGATCCAAAGAAGAAAGTATATTCTAGTGTTGTTGAATGGCATATTCCACAAATGCCAGTTACATAAAATTGATTGATATTGCTGTTTAGGTCAACTAAATCTTTAATGATTTTCTGCCTGCTTGATCTGTCAATTGCTGAAAGATAGATGGTTAAGATTCCAACTATAATAGTAAGTTTACCTATTTTGCCTTAAAGTTCTATCAGTTTTTGCCTCACATAGTTTGATGCTCTATTGTTAGGATTGTTGTCACTTTTTGGATAATCATTCCCTTTATCATTTAATCATTGCTTTGTTCATTCATGGCATTTTTTCTTCTTCTGAAGTCTGCATTGTCTCAAATTAATTGAGTTACTTCAGCTTTCTTTGAATCAGTATTAGCACAGTATATCTTTTTCCATCCCTTTACATTTATCCTGTCAGAGTCTATATGTAAAGTAAATTTCTTGTATGCAACATATAGTTCAGTTCTGTTTGTTAATTCACTCAACAATGTGTCTTTTAATTAATATATATGGACCATTTGTCTTTAAAGTGATTATTAATATACTTGGATTAATATCAACCACGTTTTTACTGTTTTTTATTTCTTGCCAAAAGCTGTCTTTTCTGCCTTCTTTCATTTTAATTGAGCATTTTATGTAATTCCATTTTCCTATCTCTCTTAGCATATTATCTTACTTTTACAAATATTGTTAGTGGTTGTCCTGTAGTTTACAACATAAAATTTTAACAAATCTAAGTTCACCTTCAAATAAAAGTACTCCATTTCACATGTAGTCCTGATTTGTCCCTTGCATCTCTTGTGACGTTGCTGCCATTCTTCTAATTATCCAGAAGATAGAAGTTGTTATTATTATTATTTAGTAACAATAAATAAGCAATAAATAGTTATCTTTTAATCAATTAAGAATATGAAAAATAAAAGATTTAATTTTTCTTTATTTATTCTCCTCCCTTGTTCTTCTTTTTTAATGTAGACTAAAGTATCCGGCTTACATAGTTTTCATTCTATCTAAAGACAATCTTTACACATTTTTTACATGATAGATATGCTGGCAATGAAGTCCCTCAGTTTTTGTTTGATAAAATATTTTTGTTTCATTTATGAAGGACATTTTTGTTTCATTTATGAAGGACAATGTATTTTGATATAGAATTCCAGGTTTTTTTCTTTTAACACTTTAAATATTTTGCTTGTTACTTTAAATATTTTAAATATTGCTTGCATAGTTTCTGGTGAGAAGTCCACTGTAATTATTATTCCTGTTCCTGTAAAGGTAAAGCATTTTATTTCTTTCTGGTTACTTTCAATATTTTCTCTTTGCATTCAGTTTTCCACAGCTTGAATATGATATGCCTATAGATAGTTTTTGTTTTTGGAGGGAGGAAAGAGAGGTTATTTATTCTCGGGGTATCTCTGAGCTTCCTTGATCTGTGGTTTGTTGTCTATAATTAATTTTGGAAATTTCTTGGTCATTATTACTTCAAATATTTCTTTTGTCTCATTTTGTCTTTTTTTATATTCTGGCATTCTGTAATATTACATCTTTTGAAATTGTCCCATAACCATTGGCTATTCTGTTTTATTCTGTTTTGTTTGTTTGTTTTTCTTTTACATCTTGTCTTCTCTTTGCATTTTAATTCAGGAAGTTCTGCTAATGTTTCTTTAAGGTCACTGATCATTTCCTTGGGTTGAGTCTACTGATGAGCCCATCAGATAATCTTCACCACCCTTGCTCTGTTTTAGATTTCTAGCATCACCATCAATTCACCAAAATTACCATCTAAGTCAGGAATGTACAAGCTTTTGGCTTCCCTGGGCCACATTGAGAGAAAAAGAATTGTATTGGGCCACACATAAAATACACTAACGATAGCTGATGAGCTTAAAAAAAAATTGCAAAAATCTTTTAAGAAAGTTTACAAATTTGTGTTGGGATTCATTCAAAGCCATCCTGGGCTGCATGTAGCCCGTTGGGCCATGGGTTGGATAAGCTTCATCTAAGGGTTGCTGCTAGTTAGTTGTTCCAATGGCTTTTGCTGCAGATGATCTTGGCTTTGGGTTCTAGTTTGCCTGGGACCTATGTTCTCAGATGGGTTTTTAAAAAGTCACTAGTTTTCATTTTATATAGCCCAAACTAAAAATCTCTGCCCTAGAAATTTGCACTAAAATATACTGGAAAAAAAAGATTAATTCAGAACTTTAGAGTCTTTAGATTAATTTAGAACTTTAGATTAATTCAGAACTTTAGAGTCTCAGGAATTTAGGATTTAAAAACTCAGGAGTTGTGTAATTTTGGGGGTGAGGGGTGCACATACATCTTTCTTTTTTTAAACTGATTTAAAACTGAAATTTATCATGTTTTTCAGTTATAAGCATAAGCAACGAGGCACAATAGTATTGGCAGTAGCTGTGACATTGTTACCAATGGAACTCACACGTATTTTCATATTACATTTATAGTTTTTTTCTAATAAAGTATCATTTATGCTGAACCCTTTGAAAAAGGGTTAGTAGACTCACCACTTGATCTTATTATTTAAAGCATTAGTGAAGATGCGGACATATAACTAAACCACAAATTTGCTTAAACATTTCTTTCACTAACTATATTTAGGTATATTTGTTTCCTTTTCAATTTGGTGTATTTTTATTTTAAAATACAAAATATTCTGAAGAAGTATGCAAAGCAGAATAATGACCCCCAAAGATGTCCACACCCTACTCCCAGGTACCTGTGAATTTCTTAAAAGAGACTTTGGGTTTGTTGGCCCGTAAATTAGTTCAACCAGTGTTGAAGACACTGTGGGAGACAGTATGGTGATTCCTCAAGGATCTAGAACCAGAAATACCATTTGACCCAGCAATCCCATTATTGGGTATATACCCAAAGGATTATAAATCATTCTGCTATAAAGACACATGCACATATATGTTTATTGCAGCACTATTCACAAAAGCAAATACTTGGAACCAACCCAAATGCCCATCAATGATAGACTGGATAAAGAAAATGTAGCACATATACATCATGGGATATACACTATGCAGACATGAAAAAAGAGTTCATTTCCTTTGCAGGGACACGGATAAAGCTGGAAACCATCATTGTCAGCAAACTAACACAGGAACAGAAAACCAAACATGGCATGTTCTCACTCATAAGTGGGAGTTGAACAATGAGAACACATGGACACAGAGAGGGAAACATCACACACCAGGGCCTGTTGGAGGCTGAGGGCAAGTGGAGGGGTAGCATTAGGAGAAATACCTAATGTAGATGACAGGTTGATGGGTGCAGCAAACCACCATGGCACATGTGTACCTATGAAACAAACCTGCATGTTCTGCATATGTATCCCAGAACTTAAAGTATAATAATAATAAAAAGACAGACTTTGGGGATATGATTAAAGTTAAGGACCTTGATATGGGGAGATTATCCCAGATTATACACATGGGCTCAATCTAATCATACAAGTCCCTAAAAGTGGAAAAGAAAGGCATAATGTTGGGTCAAAAAGATGAGACATGAGTAGAATTGTACCTGTTTTTGCTGGAATTGAAGCTGCAGGCAGGTGACCATGAGCCAAAGAATGCAGTGGGAAAGACCTTCAGCTACAGACAGGAAGAAAATGGGGATCTCAGTTCTACATCTGCAAGAAGTTGAAATCTACCAGCAATCCAAATGAATAGGAAACAGATTACCTCCTAGAACCTCCAGCCTGCCTACATTTTTATTTTAGTCTGGTGTGACCTGTACTAGACTTCTGACCTACAGAACTGTAATAAACTGTTGTTTTAAGCCACTAAGTTTGTTCTACTTTGTTACAGCAGCAATACTAAACTGATTTGCAAAGGATGCCCTGCTTCATCAAAATATCAATGTTGTACATGACAAACAAAGAACCCAGCTATAGTTTAATTCAACATCACAGTCCCAGCATGTTTTCAAATGTAAATGTTATGGAATGAAATAATTAATGATCATTAAAACGCCCCAAATTTTGGCACTGAAAATGATTCCATCTATGTTAATAAAGGCATAAAACAATTGTAATAAATTTCTACCTTATCTCTTCCAATTTGGTTCCTAAATTTTCTAACTCTATGTGCATGGCTGATTATGACAATTCAAAATTCTTTTTCTGAAAATTATGATGCATATATAAACTTGGGCACCTAACTCAAGAGTAGCTTTTAAGGAATTGATTGCCATAAGCAATCAATTGAATGTAAACTTATGTCATTGAAGAATGCATATGGGTGGAAAGGTTGTACTAGCAAAATCTAATGAAGAAAATGATGTATTAGAAATACAGAAGAGTGATGGCTTGTTCTGAGTATGCCTCTTAGGTTAGAATAGATTATCTTCTGTTATAATTTCAATATCCTTTGGTAAGAGTAACTCTGAAAATGTATGTTGGTGCCAAAGCAACATCACTGTGTATTATTTATGTAAATACGTTTCTAAAGTAGTAATCAGAAGACCATGAAATTCTTTAAATACCTGTTAGGATTAGGGAGTGGTAGAAATCTAAATTAGGCTGTTGGAATATTGCAGTATTTTACCAGATAATAGAAAGCCCATAGGCAATTATATGAAGGGACAATTCTTGAAAAACAGATTCTTGATTTTTTTTCTTGGCATACACTTTCTAATTAGTTTTACTTTAACACCTTTCCTTTTTATAGTTTGCCAAAATGTACTATCTTTTATTCACAGCTTTTGGTCCCAGGATTATTCAACCTAGCTCATAAAAGAAAACAATATTGCATTTCTAAGCATTTGTTCCTAGAATTGGCAAGTTTAGTCGAGAAAAGCTGGAATGAGATTAAAACAACACCCTGTCATCTTTCAATCAGTCCTTAGCTGAAGTTAAAATCCCACTCATTCTACATGATCCAGGTAAAGATCTTCTTCCTTAAGGCACTTTACTGCCTCAGGCCTCTGTGGTTTGCTTTTTCCCTAAAAATCCTTAAATGTTTGGCACCCATAAACACTAAATGGAGTTTTCAGTATTCAATTCACTCATTCATCCAACACTATTTGATTGTCTGCTGGGTGCCAGTCATGGGGCTAAGCTCTGTAGATACAAGGATGAAAAGGACTCTGACCACATTCTTAGTATAAGAGGGAAATAAATGTGAAAAGTGATAGTTACAGTACAGTCTGATAAGCACTGTCTTAAAACTTGGAAGATTATCACACATTGACAATTATAAAATTATGGAGATGTGTTCTCTCTTTAGCTGTTAGTTAAGTCCCTAAAATGCTTTATGCTTTGTCTCCCTGTATTACCATGCTGATCTGTTCATAATGCCTGTTCTTAATTAAGTCTTCTTGATAAAATGTTTTTCTCTTACTGTGCTCTTCTCTTATTTTTTCCCCCATTCTTTCCGTTTCGTAATGTGAACAGTGAGAAGGCATTTCTTCTCAGCCCAGTACTACTACTTTGAGTTAGTAGAGGGGAGTGGTTAAAAATTCAGGCTCAGGGTAGAGATTACCTGCATTTGAATCTAGGTTCAGCCACTGGATAGCCTTTTAACGTAGGCAAGTCATGCAAACTCACAGTGCCCAAATTTCCTCATCTGCAGAATGACGAGGAATAGCACCTATTCCACAGTGTTCTTGTTAGGCTGAAATGAGATACTGTGTGTAAAGTGCTTGGCATATAATAAGCACTGTGCAAATAGTGGCATTATTATTTGACAGCAGAACAGAGGCCAGACATTCCTTCAGTTTATAATTTAGGGCCAAATAGAAATACTATTAATAAGAAATGTATTGTTTTTATTTTTGATTGCACATGATTGCTGGAGAGCCTCTGTAGCATAGAGTGAGTAGCCCCTTAGCAAGAACCAAAATGGAGGGTATGGATGAGGCTCAGATCATCACCATCTGGAGAATAGAGACAGTGCCTGAGTCGCCAGGAAATCTGTCCCCTGCTCATCCCAGAATCCCCAATCTTTGACTTTTTAAGGGAACATGTGACAGATAATGCCATCTGAGAAGGTAAGCAGCAGATCTTCTAAGTGGTAGGATTGAGATTTCAACCTCTGGCTCTCTGACTTTAAACCATGTTTTTCATGATTTTTCCCCTCCATAAATAAAGTGTGTTCCCAATGGGACAAGGATCCAATGAATATGTAGGAAAGAGACTTGTACAGGAGATGCTGTGATAAAGTGGTCTTAGCAAGAATTGGGAGCAGACATGGGAGTGTGGGATGTCATCTGTTGTCTAGGGCAATGACGATGTAGAACAGGGACAATATTTCTTAGTAGTGCTGCCATATGCTTAGATACACCCTAAGCTTTGTTGGTATGAAGTAGTCTGTAAGATGATTGGCTGTTGGTGAAACCACAATCAGTTTTGGCCTTTAAATTATACTGTGTTGATATTCAATATTTACTCTGCTGGAGTGTCATATAGATTTGCTTTTTCTTCTCAATGCTGTGGCATGACATTGCCTTAAATTCTAATAGATTATTAGTGTTTTAAAAGAGTGTGTCATTTTATATTCATATTAATGAAATTCTGATGTTGTTAAGGATCACACAAGGTTGTCAAGACAAGACATAATTCATACAATGTGCTTCCTGCAATGCTCTTGGCCAAAGGGCTTTCACCACTGGCAGGACCTTGTGACAATAGCCCTACCTTCCTGGATTCCCACAGCCTGGACCCTGAGGGCTGCCATGGAGCCAGGCTCCTGTATGGCATGGGTTTGGGGAAGAAGCCAGACAGGGTTCTTAGCAGGAATATAAATTGTGTGAGGAGTCATAAAAACTAGATAAGGAATGTGTTGTTTAGTAGTTAAAGATGTGCTGGCCTTAATTTAACTATTTTAAACCCTTAGAAGGATTTGGAAAATGAATTGAGAGCTGGTTTGTTATTTTTGCCCCCATAAGTCTTTCTTTGTTTGTCTTTTTAACAAGCACAACGGCTTTAGAAATCCTGTCTCTAGTGATGTTTACTTCTTTTCTACTTGGGAAACATTCTAAGGCTCACAATGGTACTTGTGGCACCCTAGCACATTTCCCCACCTCTTATCCCCCATCCCTCCCGATATAAAAAGAAAGAAAAGCTACTGACCGCACCTGAGGCTTTGTCAAAACTCTTTGGCACAATTCAGTGCCTGCAAATGTTACAGGAGGATGTGCATATAGATGCAAAAGGGCGTTTGTCAAATCAAGAGAACACTATTCAACCGAGACGCATTTCCAGCTCTCTGTTGTGTGGTTGCCTTGAGAATAATTATGTACAAGCACTGCTTGGATCTTACGGTGACCTAGCTAGGGGAAGAAGATTCTGGGAATAAACGGCAGCTAAGCAGCAACAGAGCTTGCCGTCTGTTTAAATAATGCTCTGTAAATGTCTTCAGGTAGCCTGTCTAAACCCTGGAATTTTATTTTCTTCAGAGCTGCTAACCACTTCTCTGTGCTACCAAACTGTACAGGAGAAACCTTTGCATTTTATCTTTTAAAAACCTGCTTCTCACCCCTCCCTAAATACAGCTACCATCACGGTTTTTCATGATTATCTCTGACTCTTTTAGCATTTGCATGTGGTTAGTTTTCTTTCATTATTTACTAGCCTTGAATGAATCTCTAGCCTTTTATATTTTATAGATATTATATAAAATACATCATGTTTGTTTCATAAAGATCTTGTTTTTCAACACTGATGACTGTAGATGCATACTTTTTGCACCATGCTAAATCTTAATCTCAATTTTGTATTTTCTGGTTAAAATCATCTCTGTAAAAAATCAATAAAAGAGAGAAAGCACACTTTTTTTCTAGGTGCTCCCAGGTTGATCTTGTACAGTAGAAAGTTACAAGAGTTCACATATATCTGTCCAATCTAGAAAAATTTATTACAGATCTGATTCTGAGTGAAAATACAGAATTACTATCTTTAACTTTCAGGAAGCAAGGACTATAGTAGCTTTTTTTTTTTTTTTTTTTTTTTTTTGCTAATGGAAAATCTCCATTATTTCATAATTTTTGGAGCCTGTTGCCAAATTTGGTGGAGCATGAATAGAGCTCTGCTTTTATCTTTCGGGGTGCTTGAATCTTCGCTCTCTTTCTTGGCTTCGGAGAAGTGTACAGTTGTTTTTTCCTTCTTTTCTCGGTCCTTCTCTGAAATTCTTGAATGGCTTGTTTGCCTCTGTTCACTGTTTTATGGCTTTAGAGCTCAATTTTATATCTCCTGCCCTGACATCTCTCATGAGCTCCAGTACCTGATGGAATTTCCACCTTAGACTTGGCCTGTCTAACATTGACTGAGCTCACATCTTCCTCACTCCATCTTTCAGCACATTTGTGCCAAAGTTGTTTTCTGCCTCCTTTAGTCAGGCTCCAGAGGGCTTTACTAAGATTTCTGTCATTTATCTTGATTGTGCCTGATTTAAAAAATGATTTAAATAATAAACTCGTCTTACTTTTAATTCTAAATCTTCCTGGATGGGTTTGAATTCAAAGTTTTCTTTTGTTTATTCAAAATCCACTGTCTAAAAATTTTCACTTGTGTTGAAGTTTTAGGAAAAACTGAAAAGTATGAAAAAATTTAAAAACATATACTTTCTACATGCTTAAAGGGGTCTTAGAAGTCATTTGGTAAAATTATGCATTACATAGATGAATAATTCATTGTAGACTGTAGTGAGTTGGGTTTCTAGGCCCTTGGTGAAGCTTTGTTTCTACTAAATATAATGAGAAAAGTATGGTTGTTAATGAATTACATATTCCACATCTCTATGTACATTCATGTTTATTTCTTTCATAACATTTTGAATCTTCAGACCTATAAGAGGATCATCTTTTGGGAATTATATGCTTTATATTTGCAAAAGTCCATTTCTAAAAGTCTGACCTGAGTTTCATATAACTTGAGTATATTGCTTTCTTTCAGAGAACATGTGTCTTTGGGCCTCATCACACCTTGTTTCTTGTGTAGAGTCACTGCCTCAGACCTGTCACATGGCCAGTCTCAAATCATTAGCCAAGTCCAAGTTTTGCAATAACCAACCCATGAATAATGACACAATAATGGGAATTGAGCAGCAATATAAATTATGTTAGATTTAGCAAACCAGATGTTATGAACACATTAAAAAAAGAAATACAGTTCCACTTTTAGAATGACCTTATTATGTGATGAAAAAGGGACTGAAGAGAATGTGGGCACTGCTAACTTCTAGAAGTAAGGAAAGTACGCTTAGATAGGGACATAATTTTTGGTGAACTGAAATTCCTGTCCTCAAACTAATAAAATTTGATTCATTTCTCTAAATGATCATCTCTAAATAGATCTATACAATACTAAGTACCTACTGGCTTATATGGCTATAGTTCCTCATAGTTATTTGAAATGAGCCTGTGGTGATTTGAGGCTAATATCATTATTTTCTTCCACTACGGGCAAGGTATAAATCCTCCAGAACTTCTGAAATGCCCTTTTATACTCCTTTCAGGAAGGTAAAATGATTGCTTTATCAAATCCATGTCCGTAGGAATTGTATTTCTATGTATGCTATTTGATCTTATTAGATCAAATCACTTTCTATGGATCAACTTGTCTCAGTCTTCATTTCTTTTAAGAGGAAGGAGTTATAAAGACTACGGTGGGGATATTTCACTTGGTTTGCACACTATTGGTAAAGGATAAATGATAAAAGAGGATATAATCATGACTCATACAAATATAAAATAGATACATGTCAACATTTTTATTTCACTCACTAATTAGTGAAGGAACTGGAAAAGTTGTTAAAATGGGTTGCTACAAAGGAGAATTTAAACAGCCAACCAATACACAAGCTCATCAGAAAGGCTGATTTAAATTTGCTTAATAGATGCAAAACTAGCTTCTTCAACAGTGGGAGAGGGAAGTCGATTGAATTTCCACTGGACAGAGTTTATTTGCATGCCTCTAACCAAGAATTATTTGCATTGCTATCATCTTCTGCAGGTTAATGTCTACCTCTACAGAATTATAAAATAGCTGAAGACAATGAAAAGCACAAACTTCACAAAATTAGATGACCTTGCGTGTGTTCTAAACAATGTATTGTTTTGCATTAATGACACCCTTAGTCTTTTGGTCTACTTAGTGTACTTGGCTTACTTGGTCTACTTAGTGTACTTGGCTTACTTGGTGAAACAGTTGTCTGA
>NC_045435.1:110416478-110420024 GCF_002776525.5 Piliocolobus tephrosceles
TTGGTCTACTTAGTGTACTTGGCTTACTTGGTGAAACAGTTGTCTGAATAGAATAAGACTACATGGAAGGAGGTGAGTGTTCGACATTTTAAAATGCATTTTAAGAAAAATTAATTTTGGGTCTTTTTGCTTACCATATTTATTTGCTATGTATTTTATTATTATTTTTTGAGACAGGGTCTTGCTCTGTCACTCAGGCTGGAGTGCAGTGGCACAATCATGGCTTACTGCAGCCTCTACCTCCCGGGCTCAAGCAATTCTACCACTTCAGTTTCTTGAGTAGCTGGGGCTACAAGAGTGTGCCATCACACCCAGCTAATTTTTTATTTTTTTGCAGAGATAGGGGTCTCACTATGTTGCCCAAGCTGAACTTGAACTCCTAGGTTCAAGCAATTTTCCCACCTTGACCTCCCGAAGTGTTGGTATTATAGGCATGAACCACCAAAGTCACCATACACTGCTCTGCATTTTAGAGTAGTTAATACAATTGTGACAAATTACAGTGGGAGGTAAATCAATGAATATTGTAAAACATTAGCAAAAATGTAAGGTCATATGGTCCAAACATCTAAACAGTTCTATTGTTACTTCACTAATGAATTAATTCATTTATTCACTAGATCAGAAGCTCAGTAAAGGCAATAACTCCACCTATTTTGTTCCCTATTGCCTCCCCAAAGCCTTGCACAGTGTTGGAGGCATAGTATATTTGTGACATACACTTATCCAGTGAAATGTTAAGAGTAATTTATTAATCACCTACTCTTAATCTGATACTATGATAGGTGCTGGGGATTAAAAATAAATATATAATATGCATTATGATTAATGTTTTAGAAAAGTTCCTCATCTTTTATTGGATCTTTCCCCTCAAAGGAATTTGTCCTTGATGAGAGAATTTTAGGCATTATGGCAGACTAACTGGAGAACAGTCTGAGTTTTCCCCAAATCACACCATACAGGAAAGTTTCTTTTGAGTGTGTGGTTAATATCATCTCTAGTGGGATCTCCCCAAGCAGTATGCTGGGTGTCACCCACGTAGAGACATTGGAGGTTGCTGAGATATAGACCACTGGCTTCAGTGGCAGCAGTTCTTCAAGTTCTCCTAGCAACCCTTCACCTTGTTTCTGAGTCTGATCAGAGATTCTTCCTCTTATAGCAGCCTAAGAAGAATAATCAGTACTACCGATTAGAATGTACCAGAATCTAGGCTAAGCACTTTGTAACTTATATCTCATTTAATCCTTATACCTACCCTGTGGAGTAGGTGAGAAGTTAAGGATTATTATTTCATTAATGCAGCTAGTGAGTGGCAGGGTTAGGACGTGATTTGAGGTCTGCCTGAAGTCAAAGGCCATATGCTTTGAACTGTGTAGTCTCAATATCTAGAACTGATGTGATGAGAATATGGCTGAGTCTATGCTGAGTGTTTTTGGGTCTGCATGAGTGGATGTGGGAGAAGCAGGATTCTTTTTTCTTCATTCATGATGCAATAAAGACAAAATGTGCATTATCCATTTTTGCTCTGCTGTAGACTTCTCTCCATCTAGGCTCCTGTCGAAAAATTACATAGTGACTCTGACAATTGAATCAAGACTTCTATTAAGGCCCCAGAGAGGTCAGCCTTTCATACAATGGCATTTCAACCCTCTCTTCCACCCTCAGCCTGAAGAGTTCTGAAATAGCTGCTGTCTGCCCATAAGTCATCCTTCAAACCGTTGTATTTACAGGACAACTTGGCATTTTTCTTCTCTTCATCTTTCAAAATTTCCAATACCTTTAACATTTGATTTTTTTCTCTCAGAATTTACTTCTCTGAAAATGTCTGCATTTTGGCTTCCTTTAGTTTCGTTTCCAATTTTGAACTCAGTGTGCTCCTCTGAAATCATTTCCCTCCTTCTAATTAACCTGACTCCATTACATACACATTCCCTATTCTTAGCTTCATTGTATCATCTACATAAATTACTAAAGTTATTTCAGCTTTATCTCAGACCTCCTTTAACACCTACTCTTCAGAATTCTTGGTTTCTTGCCATTATCCCTGATTAGCCTCAAATCTCTCTCTCTCTCTCTCTCTTTTTTTTTTTTTTTTTGAGATGGAGTGTCTCTCTGTGCCCAGGATGGAGTGCAGTGGCATGATCTCGGCTCACTGCAACCTCTGCCTCCTGGGTTCAAGCAATTCTTCTACCTCGGCCTCCCGAGTAGCTGGGATTACAGGCACTTGCCACCATGCCCAGCTAATTTTTGTATTTTTATGGTAGAGACGGGGTTTCAACATGTTGGCCAGGCTGGTCTCGAATTCCTGACCTTGTGATCCACCCGCCTCAGCCTCCTAAAGTGCTGGGATTACAGGCGTGAGCCACCACACCCCCAAATTCTTTTGATTGTCTCTTTCTAATATCCCAACTAATGTGAATTGAGAGGGGAAAAAAAAAAAAAACAATGCGTGGAAAACTAGAATAAATTCTATAAAGAGTTATATAGTCATTTAGTTTTTATAAACAGACTCTACTCAACTTTGTTGGTCTAAGTTCTAAAAGGCACCTTTGGGGTAAAAAATAACTACATATTATAGCAAAATAACTATGTTTTAAGAGTTTAATTTTCAATTTTTATTTGATCTGTGACTATTTCAATGTAATGGTTTATGTATGCTCCTTTTGTTGTAACTATTTTTTTTGGTAGAAAATTTCTTTTTTTTTTTTTTATTATACTTTAAGTTCTAGGGTACATGTGCATAACGTGCAGGTTTCTTACATATGTATACTTGTGCCATGTTGGTGTGCTGCACCCATCAACTCGTCAGTACCCATCAATTCATCATTTATATCAGGTATAACTCCCCAATGCAATCCCTCCCCCCTCCCCATGATAGGCCCCGGTGTGTGATGTTCCCCTTCCCGAGTCCAAGTGAACTCATTGTTCAGTTCCCACCTATGAGTGAGAACATGCAGTGTTTGGTTTTCTCTTCTTGTGATAGTTTGCTAAGAATGATGGTTTCCAGCTGCATCCATGTCCCTACAAAGGACGCAAACTCATCCTTTTTTATGGCTGCATAGTATTCCATGGTGTATATGTGCCACATTTTCTTAATCCAGTCTGTCACTGATGGACATTTGGGTTGATTCCAAGTCTTTGCTATTGTGAATAGTGCCGCAATAAACATACGTGTGCATGTGTCTTTGTAGTAGAATAATTTGTAATCCTTTGGGTATATACCCAGTAGTGGGATGGCTGGGTCATATGGTACATCTAGTTCTAGATCCTTGAGGAATCGCCATACTGTTTTCCATAATGGTTGAACTAGTTTACAATCCCACCAACAGTGTAAAAGTGTTCCTATTTCTCCACATCCTCTCCAACACCTGTTGTTTCCTGATTTTTTAATGATTGCCATTCTAACTGGTGTGAGATGGTATCTCATTGTGGTTTTGATTTGCATTTCTCTGATGGCGAGTGATGATGAGCATTTTTTCATGTGTCTGTTGGCTGTATGAATGTCTTCTTTTGAGAAATGTCTGTTCATATCCTTTCCCCACTTTT
>NC_045435.1:110420424-110455620 GCF_002776525.5 Piliocolobus tephrosceles
AATGTCTTCTTTTGAGAAATGTCTGTTCATATCCTTTCCCCACTTTTTGATGGGGTTGTTTGTTTTTTTCTTGTATATTTGTTTGAAAATTTCAAAAATATACAAAAATAGGATAGAATTAACAGCCATGTAGCTGTCACTTAGTTTTAACTATTTAGAACTCATGACGAATTTCATTCCATCTACTTCCTCCTTCCTCCTGAAGTGTTTGGAAACAAATTCCAGACATCATATCATTTTGTATAAGTATTTCAGTATGTATTGCTAAAGGAAAAGCAGCATTTTGGGAAAAATCATAACTACAACTAAACATTTTCTTAAAGATCATCAAGTAATAGCCAATTTTCTAATGTCCTTGTCTTATTTATTTTACAGTTTGTTTGCTTCAATCAAAATCAAGTTCATGAATTGAATTGGTTGTTATATTTTGTGTCTTTTTAATATGTAGACTCTCATCTCTTTATTGCCATCACTTTATTTGTTGAAGAAGTCAAGTTATTTGTTTTATGGTGTTCCAACAGTTTGGATTTTGTTGATTGTATTCCTGTGGTGTGTTAAATGTGTTGCTTTAGCATTTATATTTTCTCTAAATTGGTGATCTGATTCAGATCACCTTAACCAGATTCAGGTTTGACTTCTTGGGAAGGTTACTTCATAGGCAGTATTGTGGACTTTCATCAGGAGGTAGCACAATGGCTGTTTATCTCTCTTTTTATGATGTTAGTGACCATTGGTTTTCACATCCTAGATTCACAGAGCAACCAAATAAACATGGTTGAGTGAATGGCTAAAGAAATAAATATGTTCGAATCTGTACTCATCTCATGTCTTTCCCGATGTAAGTATAGAAATTAAGATTATTCAAAGATCATAATAAGTTTTACCTCCTCCAGATAAATACCATTTTTTTTCAGTAAAGTTTCCAAGGACCTAGATAATTTAGGATTATCTTGTCCAATGAGACCTTGGAATATTTGTGTTTGGAGTCGCTGTGGAAGACATATGCACATATTTTAGAAAGCTGAGGAGCAAGCTGGCATTCTCTAGATAAGATTAAGAACACAGCTAGATGTATACTTTTTTGAGGTGAGGGAGGGAAATGATCTGGGCACACACAAAATAAGCTGTTAACAATGATTATCACTGGTGAGAATGAGTGGGGGAGATGGGAAAGTTTGTCATTTTATTTTGTACCTGTCCATTGTTTGAACTTTCTCCATGATTATCTAGATGGGATCACGTTCATTTCGATTTTCTTCCTTGTATTTATATAGTTAAAAACGTAGTAAATGCTAAATAAATGAATGAGTAATTAATTAAATTAGAAAGCTATTTAAGATACTTGTCTGGATGGAGATGCTTCCCATTCTTTGTTTTTTTGAGACGGAGTCTCGCTCTGTCACCCAGGCTGGAGTGCAGTGGAGCGATCTCGGCTCACTGCAAGCTCCGCCTCCTGGGTTCACGCCATTCTCCTGCCTCAGCCTCCCAAGTAGCTGGGACTACAGGTGCCGCCACCACGCCCGGCTAATTTTGTGTATTTTTAGTAGAGACGGGGTTTCACTGTGTTAGCCAGGATGGCCTCGATCTCCTGACTTCGTGATCCACCCGCCTCGGCCTCCCAAAGTGCTGGGACTACAGGCGTGAGCCACTACTCCCAGCCGATGCTTCCCATTCTTAAGGCACTTACCTGGTTGGAGAAAAAAAAAAACAAAACTAGGACACAGCACTTATGTTTATCAGCACACTTACTGCACGTATACTAGGCACTGGGGGTGTTACAAGAGGAAAGATCATATTTCTTTTTAAGATTTCCCATAGGACTTGCATCAACTCTACTGTATAGGAGAAGCGATCAATCATCAGGCCTCTGCCCATGCCCCCGAGCACATCACCTATAGGCTCTGAAAGCCCCAAGATCTCAACTGGCTTCCTGTAAGCCTCTGTACCAGCCGCCTTGCACCCTAACCTGACTTGAAGGCATCCTGCCCCATGCTGCTTCTCTCCCACTGCAATTCTCCTCTGCACTGCTCTCTTTGCTTTGTACAACTCGGGACTCTCTGGAACCTCTGAACATTGCTTTTTACCTCTTGTTTTAATTAAACCAGTTTCCCCAGTGGCATGGCTCTCCTTTTTGAGCTCCTTAAGGGACAGGTTGATTTTATTTCTTTGGTAATATTCCCCTTCAGAGGCTTGAGGCGCCTTCAAACTATAAACTTATACACGATAATTTTTCTTCTCTCTTAGAAAAAGGATAAATTTATAATGGCTCTGTTAACTAAGGTTTTTAATAAGCTACACCAATATTAATGTGTACCCTTTTCCTGGAAGATATATTTTATTACAGAAAAGAATGAAATATGCATTTTCAAAATTTTTGTAAGAATTTTCCAGCCTCAAGTCATTCTGGTTGGAGGTTTAATGTGGGACCTGACCAGTGAGCCCACTTCAGATAAAGTAGGGAGCTATGACTCCCCTCACTGCCCATAAGAACTTATGTCCCAGGAGAAGAAAGGGGCAAGGACCAGCACAGCTCTTAAAACTGGTGGAACCCATCCTCAGTACCACTTTCCACAGGGCACTGGGTTAGGAAAAAAGTCTAGATCTGCTCAGACAGCTGAAAAGAAAAAGGGGAAAAAGAAACCTAACAAGCAGAGTGCTAAAATCGATGTGCCCAATGTGAGAAAACAATAAAAGGTGCATCCCTTGTGAATTTATTTAGTTTCCAATAACAGAAAGTCCACCTAAAAGACTGACGTAAGTAGGCATTTATTCTGCTTATGAAACAAAACATCCAGAGGTGAGATTTTTCTGGTATCAGTTCAGTTGCTCAAGTTATCATCAGAGATTACATTGATTTCTCCTCTTTTGTTCTGCTACCTTACTTTATTGATCATATAAATATACGTTTGCTGCATCTTTATCACAAGATATGCCAGATATTTTGTCCACATTGACAGAAGAAAGAGGAAGCACATCCAATCATTCTCAACCTCTCTCTTCAGGAAGACAAAAGTCACCAACTTCCTCAAGCAAATGTTGCTTTATGCCTCATTGGCTCAAGTTGCATTCTCTTGGCACCCTCAAATGTAAGAGAAGCTGGGAGGCCATGGAGCAGTCATTGTCTCACCTGAGACTGGATGTGTAGCAACATTAGGCAGTGATCTGTTAGCAAGGAACAAGCTGTAAAGCGAGGGTGGCAGGTGGAATTACAGGTAGGCAACTATGAAAGACGGCAGAATCTGTTTGACTGATACCCAGGCCTTTTGGAATCCTCAAGTGTCTGTCCTCACTACTTGTTTAAAAAATCTCAAACGAAGCTCAGACTGGAGTATGAAGTCACTAATTTTCACACATGCCTAAGATTATTTGACACTGAGGATTTTGGGGATATGTGAAAAGCAAATCCTAGGTCCAAATAAACTCCCTTGTGTTGAGCTGGGAGGTGCCTTTTCCTGGGAACTGTGGAGAAAGATGATGTAATGAGTTAGAGTTTACTTTTTTCTCTTTTTGGCACTGTCTATCCCAAATGCCTGTCTCTTCATGGGAGTATGGTAGGAAAAGTAACTCACTCATATCTTATCAATTATAACTATAAACTTTATTTTTTATATATGTGAGTTAATTTTTCTATTTTTGTCTGTGATTCTGAAGAAAAACCTGTGATCTTGGAATCCTTTACTTTATGCAAGCATAAAAGAGGCTAATTTAGCTACAGTTGTGTTTATAGAGATCAAGGGTAAAAATGGTTTTGTGGAAAAGATGACTCATAAACATAATTTTAAAAATTGAATTGATAACATAAAGCACCTAAGTTTAAAACATAAAGTTATCTTTTAAAGATTCTAATTGAAAGACAAATCGGTGCTAGCTAGTCCAGGAAAAGATGAAGAAGCTTGTTTGAAAGATTAGGTGGTTGTAATCTTTATTATTTCCAAGATGCATTTCCACTGAGTGGGCTAAAAAATCCTATTGTGAGTTCCATCCTCTGTATCAGAACATTTTAAAAGAAATCTGCCAAGATGAGGGGAAATTCCCTTTTATTTGCCAGGATCTAATTAATGAATTGGGGGTTTTGGAAAGCAGTGAAACATGCATTCACAGCTCTAAGAGATAGAAATCAGTTAAAAGATTTGTTTTCCATCCAAATTCTTCCATAAGTTTGGAGCTAATATGATACAGTCTTCCAAAATCTAGATCATTGACAGTTAGGATGTCCAATCACAGCTGTTTTTATTTGAAATGTTGAAATGTGTAGGAGTTTCTTTATGAAATATTTGAAGCAGTAAGCATACATATATTTTTTTGACTTAAATAATAAAAAATTTCCAGAACATTATATAAGTTCATTTCTATTCCTTGTTTTGAGTCAAATAAGTTATGTCTTGGGATAAAACAGGGCCTTGGTTGGGAGCCAGGCTTGCTTGTTTTTTTTGTTTTTTTTTTTTTCTTTTCTTGAGATGGAGTTTCCCTTTGTTGCCTAGGCTGGAGTGCAGTGGCACGATCTTGGCTCACTGCAACCTCTGCCTCCTGGGTTCAAGCGATTCTCTTGCCTCAGCCTCCCTGAGTAGCTGGAACTACAGGCGCATGCCACCATGCCCAGTTAATTTTTTTTTTTTTTTTTTTGGATTTTTAGTAGAGATGAGGTTTCATCATGTTGGCCAAGCCGGTCTTGAACTCTTGACCTCAGGTGATCCTCCTACCTCGGCCTCCCAAAGTGCTGGAATTACAGGTGTGAACCACCACTCCTGGTCAGGCTTGCTCATCTTTATTGCACATTTCTCTCTATACCCATACACCTCCACCCAAGTGAAAAACCCATGCCCTTGAGAGGCTTGTGACTCTGGCATATTCTCTACGTCTCTGCATTGTTGTCATCCTTGAACACTCAGATGCCATTTGTTGAAGTCTTCAGCAATAAACTCACAGATGTCATGTCCATGTCCTGTCCTGTCATAATCCTGGCTCCAACTCTCTGGCCATTCAGTCCTAGAATATAAATGACTTTGACCCACCTCTGCCTCATGTCTGTCAGTGTTCAGTCCACATTCAGTCCACACATGCTTTACAACACTTTGAGACTTTTAGACTCCCCTCACTCTGAAATCCTCTCTTCTTGGCACCTGTGGCACTTTCTAGCTTTTTTCCTGTTCTCTGGATGGGTCTTCTTAGTCTTTTTTAAAGCTCCTAATTCTCCATGCCTCCCTTGAATCTTGTTCCTCAGGCTTCAGTCTGTGTGTTTTCCTTAGGCCAGCTCATCCTTCGCATGGCTTCAATTAGCACCTGATGAAAACAAAAATCTACAGCTGCAGTTCAGTACTCATCCTTGAACTCTAGGGCCCTATCAAACTTCATCCTGGGTCTCTCAATTGGAAAGTCTAATCTCAAACTCCCCATGTACCTCCTGCACTGATTGCCTTCACCTTCCACACCACCATTTCGCTGTTGACCATTTTACAGCTCTGGCTCCTGTTTTCCATGTCTCAGTGTTGGCATCTGGTTGCCCAAGCTGTAAATCTGGACGTTTTCTTTCACCCTTTCCTTTCCTTCTCACTTCCTCTATATATAGTCAATCCGGCCCTATGAATTCGCCTTTTAAAATGTATCCATAACAGCTCTCAAATGTGGTTATTGCTTTCTGTTCTTCTTGCTGTTACGCATTTATAGGTGACTACTTCAATAGTTCTTGCTGCTTTCATCTTCCCTTTTTCTACTCCAAAAAGTAACTAGAGCAATTAGTTTACTCCCTTTTGATAGTGTCCCAATTTTTTCTTTTTTTTTTTTTATTATTATACTTTAAGTTCTAGGGTACATGTGCACAACGTGCAGGTTTGTTACATATGTATACATGTGCCATGTTGGTGTGCTGCACCCATTAACTCGTCATTTACATTAGGTATATCTCCTAATGCTATCCCTTCCCCCTCCCACTTCCCCACAATACGACCCAGTGTGTGATGTTCCCCTTCCTGTGTCCAAGTGATCTCATTGTTCAATTCCCACCTATGAGTGAGAACATGCGGTATATGGTTTTCTGTTCTTGCACTAGTTTGCTGAGAATGATGGTTCCCAGCTGCATCCATGTCCCTACAAAGGACACGAACTCATCCTTTTTTATGGCTGCATAGTATTCTATGGTGTATATGTGCCACATTTTCTTAATCCAGTCTGTCACTGATGGACATTTGGGTTGATTCCAAGTCTTTGCTATTGGGAATAGTGCTGCAGTAAACATACGTGTGCTTGTGTCTTTATAGCAGCATGATTTATAATCCTTTGAGTATATCCCCAGTAATGGGATGGCTGGGTCAAATGGTATTTCTAGTTCTAGATCCTTGAGGAATCGCCACACTGTTTTCCACAATGGTTGAACTAGTTTACAGTCCCACCAACAGTGTAAAAGTGTTCCTATTTCTCCACATCCTCTCCAGTACCTGTTGTTTCCTGATAGTTAATGATTGCCATTCTAACTGGCATGTGATGGTATCTCATTGTGGTTTTGATTTGCATTTCTCTGATGGCGAGTGATGATGAGCATTTTTTCATGTGTCTGTTGGCTGTATGAATGTCTTCTTTTGAGAAGTGTCTGTTCATATCCTTTGCCTACTTTTTGATGGGGTTGTTTTTTTTTTTTTTTTTTTTTTCTTGTAAATTTGATTGAGTTCTTTATAGGTTCTGGATATTAGCCCTTTGTCTGATGAGTAGATTGCAAAAATTTTCTCCCATTCTGTATGTTGCCTGTTCACTCTGATGGCAGTTTCTTTTGCTGTGCAGAAGCTCTTTAGTTTAATTAGATCCCATTTGTCAATTTTGGCTTTTGTTGCCGTTGCTTTTGGTGTTTTAGACATGAAGTCCTTGCCCATACCTATGTCCTGAATGGTATTACCTAGGTTTTCTTCTAGGGTTTTTATGGTATTAGGTCTAATATTTAAGTCTCTAATCCATCTTGAATTAATTTTCCTATAAGGAGTAAGGAAAGGATCCAGTTTCAGCTTTCTACTTATGGCTAGCCAATTTTCCCAGCACCATTTATTAAATACGGAATCCTTCCCCCGTTTCTTGTTTTTGTCAGGTTTGTCAAAGATCAGATGGCTGTAGATGTGTGGTATTATTTCTGAGGGCTCTGTTCTGTTCCATTGGTCTATATCTCTGTTTTGGTAGCAGTACCATGCTGTTTTGGTTACTGTAGCCTTGTAGAATAGTTTGAAGTCAGGTAGTGTGATGCTTCCAGTTTTGTTCTTTTGACTTAGGATTGTCTTGGCAATGTGAGGTCATTTTTGGTTCTACATGAACTTTAAAGCAGTTTTTTCCAATTCTGTGAAGAAACTCATTGGTAGCTTAATGGGAATGGCATTGAATCTATAAATTACCTTGGGCAGAATGGTCATTTTCACAGTATTGATTCTTCCTATCCATGAGCATGGTATGTTCTTCCATTTCTTTGTGTTCTCTTTTATTTCACTGAGCAGTGGTTTGTAGTTCTCCTTGAAGAGGTCCTTTACATCCCTTGTAAGCTGGATTCCTAGGTATTTTATTCTCTTTGAAGCTAATTGTGAATGGGAGTTCAATCATGTTTTGGCTCTCTGTTTGTCTGTTACTGGTGTATAAGAATGCTTGTGATTTTTGCACATTAATTTTGTATCCTGAGACTTTGCTGAAGTTGCTTATCAGCTTAAGGAGATTTTGGGCTGAGACAATGGGGTTTTCTAAATATACAATCATGTCATCTGCACAGGGACTATTTGACTTCCCTTTTCCTAACTGAATACCCTTTATTTCTTTCTCTTGCCTGATTGCCCTAGCCAGAACTTCAACACTATGTTGAATAGGAGTGGTGAGAGAGGGCATCCCTGTCTTGTGCCAGTTTCCAAAGGGAATGCTTCCAGTTTTTGCCCATTCAGTATGATATTGGCTGTGGGTTTGTCATAAATAGCTCTTATTATTTTGGAATATGTTCTATAAATATCGAATTTATTGAGAGTTTTTAGCATGAAGGGCTGTTGAATTTTGTCAAAGGCCTTTTCTGCATCTATTAAGAAAATCATGTGTTTTTTGTCTTTGGTTCTGTTTATATGCTGGATTACATTTATTGATTTGTGTTTGTTGAACCAGACTTGCATCCCAGGGATGTAGCCCACTTGATCGTGGTGGATAAGCTTTTTGATGTGCTGCTGGATTCGGTTTGCCAGTATTTTATTAAGGATTTTTGCATTGATGTTCATCAGGGATATTGGTCTAACATTCTCTTTTTTTGTTTGTATCTTTGTCAGGCTTTGGTATCAGGATGATGTTGGCCTCGTAAAATGAGTTAGGGAGGATTCCCTCATTTTCTATTGATTGGAATAGTTTCAGAAGGAATGGTACCAACTCTGCCTTGTACCCTGGTAGAATTCGGCTGTGAATCCATCTGGTCCTGGACTTTTTTTCGTTGGTAGGCTATTAATTATTGCCTCAATTTCAGAGCCTGCTATTGGTCTATTCAGGGATTCAACTTCTTCCTGGTTTAGTCTTGGGAGAGTGTAAGCGTCCAGGAAATTATCCATTTCTTCTAGGTTTTTCTAGTTTATTTGCATAGTGGTGTTTATAGTATTCTCTGATGGTAGTTTGTATTTCTGTGGGGTCAGCAGTGATACCCCCTTTATTATTTTTTATTGCATCTATTTGATTCTTCTCTCTTTTCTTCTTTATTAGTCTTGCTAGCGGTCTATCAATTTTGTTGATCTTTTCAAAAAAACCAGCTCCTGAATTCATTGATGTTTTGGAGGGTGTTTTGTGTCTCTATCTCCTTCAGTTCTGCTCTGATCTTAGTTATTTCTTGCCTTCTGCTAGCTTTTGAATGTGTTTGCTCTTGCTTCTCTAGTTCTTTCAATTGTGATGTTAGGGTGTCAATTTTGTATCTTTCCTGCTTTCTCTTGTAGGCATTTAGTGCTATAAATTTCCCTCTACACACTGCTTTAAATGTGTCCCAGAGATTCTGGTACATTGTATCTTTGTTCTCATTGGCTTCAAAGAACGTCTTTATGTCTGCCTTCATTTCGTTATGTACCCAGTAGTCATTCAGGAGCAGGTTGTTCAGTTTCCATGTAGCTGAGTGGTTTTGATTGAGTTTCTTAGTCCTGAGTTCTAGTTTGATTGCACTGTGGTCTGAGAGACAGTTTGTTATAATTTCTGTTCTTTTACATTTGTTCTTTTAAGGACTTCTCTACTTTGGTTATACTAGTTAGCCATTCACCAAATCTTTTTTCAACGTTTTTAGTTTCTTTGAACTGATTACGTCATTCCTCCTTTAGCTCTGAGAAGTTTGGTTGACTGAAGTCTTCTTCTCTTGACTTGTCAAACTCATTTTCCATCCAGCTTTGTTCCATTGCTAGTGATGAGCTGCGTTCCTTTGGAGGGGGTGATGCGCTCTGATTTTTTCAATTTCCAGCTTTTCTGCACTGCTTTTTCCCCATCTTTGTGATTTTATATGCCTTTAGTCTTTGATGATGGTGATGTACTGATGGGGTTTTGGTGTGGGTGTCCTTTCTGTTTGTTAGTTTTCCTTCTAACAATCAGGACCTTCAGCTGCAGGTCTATTGGAGTTTGCTTGAGGTCCACTCCAGACCCTGTTTGCCTGAGTATCAGCAGCAGAGGCTCAGAAGATAGAATAGTGCTGAACAGTGAGTGTTGCTGTCTGATTCTTGCTCTGGAAGCTTTGTCTCACGGGTGTACCCTGCCATGTGAGGTGTGAGGTGTCAGTCTGCCCCTAGTGGGGGATGTCTCCCAGTTAGGCTACTCAGGGGTCAGGGACACACTTGAGCAGGCAGTTTGTCCATTCTCAGATCTTAACCTCCATGCTGGGAGATCCACTACTCTCTTCAAAGCTATCAGATGGGAGCATTTACCTCTCGGGAGGTTTCTGCTGCTTTTTGTTTAGGTATGACCTGTCCCCGGAGGAGGAGTCTACAGAGGCTGGCCAGCCTCCTTGAGCTGTGGTGGGCTCCACCTAATTCGAGCTTCCCGATGGCTTTGTTTACCTACTTAAGCCTCAGCAATGGCAGGCACCCCTCCCCCAGCCTGGCTGCCACCTTGCAGTTAGATCTCAGACTGCTGTGCTGGCAATGAGGGAGGCTCCGCCGGCTTGGGACCCTCTGGGTCAGGTGTGGGATATAATCTCCTGGTGCGTTTGCTAAGACCGTTGGTAAAGTGCAGTATTAGGGTGGGCTGATTTTCCAGGTGTTGTGTGTCTCAATTTCCTTTGGCTAGGAAAAGGAATTCCCTTCCCCCTTGCGCTTCCCAGGAGGCAATGCCTCGCCCTGCTTCAGCTCTCACTGGTTGGGCTGCAGCTGCGGACCGGCTCCATCTATCTGACAAGACCCAGTGAGATGAACCCTGTACCTCAGTTGAAAATGCAGAAATCACCCGTCTTCTGTGTCGCTCACGCTGGGAGCTGGAGGCTGGAGCTGTTCCTATTTGGCCATCTTGGACACGTCCCAGAATTTCTCCCCAATTTTTTCTTAACCTAAATTCCTAACTCTGTGATTCATTTACAGCACCCTTCCTGACCTGGCCCTTCACTTCCTTCCATTCCTCTCCTTGCCAACTTCCAAGGCCCAGTCCATGTTATTCCGCCTCCTTGAAAACATTTTCTATTATTCCCTCTTCCATGAAGCTTCTTCCTGAGCCTTCAACTACCAGACTTCCACAAACTTTTCATTTATTTGGTAGACATCATGTTCTCTGCAAAACCTCTCTTGTTCATTCCCTGTCTGCATGTTCAGTCCCCTGCCTCTCGTGCATTCTCCTAGTTGTAACACTTGTTGCTCCATAACTATTCATTGTCTTTTATCTCCATGATACCATAAGTCTAAGATTTCTGTTTTGTTTAACTTGTTTACCACTGCTTTCCCTTTGCTAAGAAAAGTGATTGTAATGTAGTAAGTGCTCAATAAAAAAAAAATGAACGAATGAACAAATTAGTAAGGAACACTGCTAGGGATTCAACTACTGAGATCTGGAGTCAAATATGTGTGTTAGAGTTCCCTCTTCATTCTTACTAGCCCTGTGATAGTTGAAACATTTATTAATTCCTATAAAAATATGTTTAGTACTTTTCTTGTTGTTATGCACCATTCTCATGGAATGACTATACTAATGAGCGAGCTAGGTCTTGAATAAGTGAAAAATAAATGAATTAATTTAAAAGTGATGGTAATGTGTTGGGAAAGTGCTGTGAGGAAAGTCAGATGTAGTGTAACTCTGTGGGTCAAGGGTGATGAGCAAAGGCTGAGAGGAGATGGAATTTAGGCTAGGACATGGAGGAGAAGGAAACAGCCATGTTTAGAGCTGGGGAAAAAGATTCCAAGAGGAAAGCACAGCAGCCGTGAGCTCCTCTGAGCTTTGTGCTTGTCTTCCTTCATCTGTAAATTAGCATAGTAATAATAAATGCCACATAGAATTACTTTAAAGTTCGAATCAGATCAATCATGGAAAGCACCTATCCTACTGTCTAGTTGATAGTGAGCACTAAGCAAAGGTCAGTTGGTTTTATTATGAAGAATACAGTAGATCAAGTTGTCCTTTTTTAAAGGGGGTCGTTAGTTATGGATATTTTACTTTACATAGAGAACCAGTTTCTCTTTACTTGTACCCTAAACAAATTATTATTGAGTACCTATTCTGTGTAAGGCAGTATGCTGGTGACTTTGGAAGGCTAAAGAAGTATCTAGGAACTAAGGTCTATTTTTTTACACTCTACATTTCACTTCTATTATTTATTACTGCTTTGTCTCACCATCCATTCTAGAAGTTACCTCCCCAAACACACACACGCACACACACAAGCACACACATCTCTCTTTATATTTTCCCTCTGTTTGGCAGCTAGAAAATTCAGTGTACATGGTTTTTCTTGGGTGATGACCTTATAAATCATTTGAATCACAGTTGAAATTTCTGAACATTTGAAATGCTCGCGGCAAGGAAGCCTTCACATTTCTGAAAGAAAGGCTGTCACAAATACTGAACTTTATTGAAAAAGGAGCCAGATGCTAATAGAAAATATAAATGTTATCCAAGAAAAGGTTTGCAGTTATATATTAGGAATATTTTTTGTACATAATAGCTACATGTGGCTACATTTATTTTCTTCCTGTGGGTGTCCACTTCCAAGGAAATGATGATTGAAATGTTAGAAATGCAAAATTAATTAACACCTTGTATAGTTCATTTGGCTCCCGCAGACTCAGTAATGACTTTACTTGTATATAACTGTGTCTGTTGCCTATTTTTGACAAGTTTGGACAAAATATCTGCTCGGCACTATTTCTGGATTTCTGATGCTGCTGAGAATAGCTGCAAGGATAAGAGGTAATGAAAAGAGAACAAAAGACTCTAAAATGTTATTGAGAGGGATTATGATTCTATTTGTATGATTTTGGGTCAATCCTGGGTTTTTATTTAAAAAGAAAATATATTTTAAGGCTAATGGCTTGTTTCTAAAAAACAAAGTAAACAACAATCATAATTTTTAAAACATAAAAATTGCATCTTTAAAGATGTTTTTGTAACTTGATGCCAAAGACAACCTCCCTCAATAAAGCAAGACTGATCTAAATATAACATGTGGAAAAGGGTCCTGAAAGCTTACCTTTACTCTCTTATCCACTACTTAATTGTTCTTTTGTCTTCATCTTGCTTGGTTCTTTCTCTTTAGATGAAACAGTGCCTAAACTAACCCAAACGGGAGGGATCTTATCCTTTATACTTACAGTTTTAGAACAGTTTTAGTATGTAGTTGTAGGGCTGATTGCAAAACAGACTTTATCAATTTTATGGTTTGGTGACTCTATATTAGGATATATTTCTCTGATATGAGAATGACCATTTGTTATGTGTGTGCATAAATATTAATGTGTATATATTTGTGGGCATAAATACAAATATATAAATTTATGTGGGTATATGTGTGTGTGTTTAAACCTTGATGAGAATTTTTGATTACTTGTAAACTTTCTCATTTTTTTTACATGATGTTACCATTGCATTTCCAAAGTCATAGGTTGGAAATATTTGGGGAAAAGTTTGTTTATAAAGTATCAGAATTTAATGCTGTGAAATTTGAGGTGAACTATTGTTGATAATTGTCTTCAGAAATACAATATGCTGGTAAAGTTGTTGTTAGATCCTAAGAGCATTATAGAACAAAGAACAACTCCTGTTTATTTATTAATTTAATATTTTTTGAGCACCTATAAGTACCACAAGTTGTGCTAAGTTCCAGAGTAGCAAACTGTAGTTGCCCTGGTCTTTAGCTGCCCATCATGTTGCCATCTTTCTTCTTTCTCTTGGTATCGGCACACCCTTTCCTCACTTTTGGTCCTTTTGGGGTAATAATTATGATGCCAACATCTCCTGAGCTCTTGGTGACAGATATTTGACTTAGGCTGGGCTAATCGTAGTACTTGACGTAAATTCACAGAAGTGCCTATAACTTATAGGGGAATTAATCTGTGGGACATTTGGGAAAAAAAGATTTGCTTTCCTTTGGAGTTACTAATCTAAGTTTACATAATCCAGAATGTATTAGTTAGTAAACTAGTAGTTTTCCTTTTATGCCTAAACTAGAATTTGATTTCTATCTCTTGTAGCTAAAAGTCTCGATTAATGAAATTGTGGATGCAGAGATGTACAAAGTAAGGTTTTAGTCCTTAAGTAATTCTGTTTGATTAGAATGGATTCATGAAACAATAGTTCCAATGTAATATGAAAAGTATTATTTTTGGTGTATGTATAGCAAAGTGGAACCAGAGAGGAGAAAGAAACTTGGCTGGTGAAGACTTCAGAGAATGATATTTGAGCTAGGGGTTAAATTTTGTGTGAATAGTCATGAAAGCAAAATGAGAGAGAAGGGATATGTAAGACCTAAGAAATAGCATGTCAAAACGTAGGAATCAGAAAATGCATGACGTATTGGGGAACTTCAGGAAGTTCTATATTTTCGCTGTTGCATAGACTGTGAATAGAAGTGGATGGTAGGTGAAAGAGTGATGGGTTGGGTTGCTTTTGGTACAATTTGAAAGATATGCACCTGTGGAAAAATCCCACTCCCTAAAGTAACAATAATCCCAGGGAAATTTTTTAAAATCCTGTTAAAAATAGGTTTTGAAAAAGTTAATGTGTGAGTGTTAAAAACCTACTACCATTTCCCTGCCTTTTCTGTATGTACCAGCTGGTTTCCCAAACTTTTCATATGCTGGCCCAGGTAATGGGTGAAGCAGGAGACTGGAAAAGGCAAAAAGGACAAATTATAAATGCTAAAGACCTAACTAGAGGAGCAAAGATTGCTTCTGGATAAGTGAAACGATGGAAAAACGAAAAAGGGTGGGGGAAAAGCCAATGAAAGCTGAGTTTTAAGAGCTTTTGAGGCTTTTAAATACCTGAACCTGGAACCTAAAAACCAGACACTGTGGCTATTGTATTGTGTGAGATGAAAAAGGATTGAGAGATTATATTTAAAACTGTTGCTGTGTGTTCTGAATGTAATGTTTTCCTTTGCCAGCGATATTAGTAAATGTTTTCTCAGTGATTTTCTTTCATTGTTATTGAATACATGTTTCTGTGGAATAGGACACCCATATTAAGGCTGTCCAACATTTATCAGGTTATATGAAAACAAAGGACTTCTCTATGAATCTTCATTTTAGAAAAGGTCAACTGTACATTTCAAATCTTTAGTTTAATGAGGCTAATGTATAGAAGATTTTGATGGTTAATTTTATTTGTCAACTTGGCTAGGCCATAGTACGCAGATATTTGGTCAAAACCAGTCTAGATGTTTCTGTGAAGGCATTTTTTAGATGAGATTAACTTTTAAATTAGTAGACATTGAGTAAAGCAGTTACCTTCTGGAATATTGATTGACCTCATCTAATAAGTTGAAGATTTTAAGACAGGGGAAAAAAGACTCAACTTTTCTTTTTCCAAGGGAAAAGGATATTCTTCCTTCAGACTGACTTCTGACTTGAGTTGAAAATCAACTCTTCCCTTATTCTTTAGCTTGCTAGCCCACTCTGCAGATTTCACTTTTAACCAGCCCCCACAATCACTTGAGCCAATTAAAAAATAAATCTCTCTGTGATACCCATGCACACACACATACACACATGCACACTCATGCATAACCTTCTTTCTATTTCTCTGGAGAAAGCTAATATAAAGTACAACAATCCAAAATGAGCAAATTAAATCTAATTGAGCCTATTTGGCAGTATGTTACTTAATGTCTCTGGAATAGAAAAGATTGAGAGAAGTGTCTAGGAGTCAAATCCTGAAACGCTTGACCAGCCACATACCATAGTTATCATAGTTTTACCACGTCACTAGGTGCCCAAATAGATACATGCATAGAAAGCAAAGACAAGTGAATCACAATGATGATAGGGGTTGTGAAGAATTCATATCTTTGTAGAGAAGATTTTCTTCTTCTGTCCTAACGCCTACAAAAGTGTTCCCTACTTCTGCATATTTTCTCCAAAGCCTATATCCTAAGTTCAGTGCTCTCAATTTTGCTACTCTGATGGTAAGAGAAGTCAAGGTGAAAATTCCAAGGAAAATATCTTCAAGGGAGCATGGGAATGTTTCTTCCCTAGGTCCAAAGTACCATTGTAAGCATCTTTCAAAGATGAGGCTTCTTCTGGGAAGAAAAGTAGACTCAGACTCATCTAAACAAATTTGAGAAGAGAGAATCAAAACAAGGTGGGTCCAAAATACAAATTCTAGGGGAACAAGCTACTTGAAATTAAATGATTTAAGTATCTTCTCTCCAAATAAGAAAAGTTTAAATTCTATTAGTTATGGGTCATAGTGTCTTGATCACTACTAATATTTTCTTAGGTCCAAAATTTATTGGTGGGGGCAGGATGGTATAGGAAGGAAGAAATTTTGAGTTTCTTCCAGAATTCAAGGTAAATTTTAGGTGTCTGAAAAACTCAATATGTATCATCTGCTTTCCTAAAATTTCTGTGATTCTGTAATATTCTCAAAGTTTTTATACACTCATTTTTTTTTTTTTGCTTTGCCTTTTACTATAATTCTCCTTAACAACACTGTCAATATAGAATGGGTTAGAAAGAATGTCATTAATTTAGGAACAGAAATAAATATTGAGTATATGTCCTGATATCACAGAGGAGTTTAAAAATTTTTAAGACTAAGTCTCAAGGTCTTCAAAGAAACTCAAATCAATAATCTAATATCGCCAAATGTTTTGGGATAGTTTCAAGACACACGCAAGACTATTTAAAGACATTTAAAACACAAATATAAAACCATATCCAAACTCTATGCAATTTGTGGCCAACCAAGCCAAATTCAGTATTAAACAGGAAGTAGAAATAGGAAAAGAAAACTAGTCTTTCAGAGGTTTACATTGTTCATCTTTATGTCTTCCATTGCTCTTAGTACAATTATATATATATGGCAATCAGATATTTTTGGAATTAAAATTTTAAATAAATTTTAATTTCAAGATGATGCTGGTGATTTTTATACTGATAAAGATAATCATCTTCTGAATAAGGACTCTGTAAACTCTCAGAACTTTACAGTGCGCTTTTTAATGAAATAAAATAACTTTTCTATGCCCTTTAATGATAAGAACAATCAATGAATATTTGCTGTGTCCTCTTATATGCATGTTAGTAGCATCCACTGCATGCCCAGTTGTGAATGAGCGGCTTTATTTAGTAAAGTTCCTGAAGCAATGCTGACCCTTATGACCTCTTTGAGAGATAGAAACAGCAAATCTCTCTGGTATTATTAGAGAAGAATACTGGTGAACCAATGTAACAGACTTCCTTTTCAAAGAAAAGATAGACTCATAATTGGAAAAGTGTTTTGGGTGTTGCTGACCTGACAAAAGATTAAAATTAAACTCTAAAGTAAAAATGACACAAGTAAGATAATACTTTAAAGCATTTTTTCTTCTCTTTTGCAATTGGTGTTCTCATAGATATGCTATAAAACACAATTATGTAATATATAATAATATACATATCATTTGGATATATGATATAATCAAAGTAGATATAATAATTGCTATAATTTTTGAGAACAAGCTATGTGCAGGGAATAGTGTTAGGTTCTTTAAATATATTCTCTTATTTATTGCTCTGAACTAGTATATAAAATATATTTTATAATTTACAATTTAAAAGTGAGGAACTGAGGCATGGTGAAATTAAATAGCTTGCCTAGAGCAACAGAGTTAGTAAGTTTGTGGAGCTGGAAATCAGAACTAGGTCTGTAATTCCAAAGACCACACTCTTTATTCAGTAGCTATTTATCATTGCCATCATCTTTGATGACATGTAAAGTAAGTAAGTGAAACAAAAACCTCTATATGCAACATGATGGATACATTTTTATTTATCAAATAAAAAACATGAGAATAGACTTCTTAAAAAAAGTTTACTTGGCCAGGCACAATGGCTTACCGGTGTAATCCCAGAACATTGGGAGGCCAAGATGGGAGGACTGCTTGAGGCCAGGAGTGAAAGACCAGCCTGGTCAACAAAGTGAGATTCCCATCTCTGTTTTTAAAAGTGAGAGAGAAATTTACCGGATGTTCCAGTATATAGAAAAACAGAAGATACAAGCTACATAAACCTCTTTTTGACTTTGGGTACATTACTGGTGATATTGGTTCAATGAGCCTACATCAAACAAAAGAAAGATCAACAATCCAGAACCTACGAAGAACTCAAACAAATTTACAAGAGAAAAACAAACAATCTCATCCAAAAGTGGGCATAGGATATGAACAGACACTTCTCAAAAGAAGACATTCCTACAGCCAACAGACACGTGAAAAAATGCTCATCATCACTGGCCATCAGAGAAATGCAAATCAAAACCACAATGAGATACCATCTACACCAGTTAGAATGGCAATCATTAAAAAGTCAGGAAACAACAGGTACTGGAGAGGATGTGGAGAAATAGGAACACTTTTACACTGTTGGTGGGATTGTAAACTAGTTCAACCGTTCTGCAAAACAGTGTGGCAATTCCTCAAGGATCTAGAACTAGAAATACCATTTGACCCAGCCATCCCATTACTGGGGATATACCCAAAGGATTGTAAATCATGCTGCTATAAAGACACATGCACACATATGTTTATTGTGGCACTATTCACAATAGCAAAAACTTGGAATCAACCCAAATGTCCATCAGTGACAGACTGGATTAAGAAAATGTGGCACATATACATCATGGAATACTATGCAGCCATAAAAAAGATGAGTTCGTGTCCTTTGTAGGGACATGGAAACCAGCATTCTCAGCAAACTAGTGCAAGAACAGAAAAACAAATACCGCATGTTCTCACTCATAGGTGGGAATTGAACAATGAGATCACTTGGACACAGGAAAGGGAACATCTCACACTGAGGCCTATTGTGGGGAGGGGGTACGGGGGAGGGATAGCATTAGGAGATATACCTAATGTAAATGACGAGTTAATAGGTGCAGCACACCAACATGGCACATGTATACATACATAACAAACCTGCATGTTGTGCACATGTACCCTAGAACTTAAAGTATATAAAAAAAAATCAACAAACCTTATTTTTAGAAATCTGAAAACAATAAATACTGGTACTAAGATCATAATATATGGTGATTCTTTTCCACTTTTACTTGATTCTGTTGTCCTCAGAACCGAGGAAGAAGTGTTTTCCAGAAATCTCAGAGTCTACTTTTATTAATCCACACTTGTCTCCTGAGGGGGATGAGATATTGTATGCTGCTACTGTATTTGAAAATCATACTAGAGTTCACTTCAGACTAAGCACTGTTATGTAGTTGGAACTATATACACTTGGACATGCTATATGACAACACTGAAAATGGGTGTTGTATATAAACTTCCCTCTATCTGGATATGTTTTAAATTCCACAGCAAATAGAAACATTGCCAATACAGGAAGAATACTAAAGAATAAACATTTCAGCCCTCCAGAGGCTATAATTCATTTAGTCATTCATTCTAATACACTCATTCGTTTAACAAGTATGTATTCAGCATATGCTAGAAACCAGGCACTGACATAGGTGCTAAGGACACACTAGTGAACCTTAAGGATGGATGGAAATCCCTACCTTGTTAAGCAGACCTTCTGCTAATAAGATGTATCCTCAACATAGTAGACTCTTGTTAACATACCCCTAGAGCAGGGGCATGTTAATGTACCAAAATTTTTCTGTGAAGGGTCAAATAATACATATTTTAGGCCTTGCAGGCTACATAGTTTCTATTATAACCACTCTGATCTGCCATTGTAATGTGAGAGCAGCCATAGATAATATGTAAATAAATGTGGCTATATGTCAATAAAAACTTTAATTACAAAAGCAGGTAGTTGAGTTAGACTGTAGATCATCTAGTCTGGGTCTCTGACTTGATAACTTAGAACAGAGACAAAAAGCTGCACAATATGAAAAGTTACTTTAGAAATCAATCCAGAAATCTTCATTTTGCAGGTGAATTAAATGAGGTCCTGAGAGGTTTAGCTCCAGGTAACAAAGTCAACTAATGGCAGAACCAGAACTAGAACCTATAACTCCTGACTCTTAGTAGAGTTTCTTTCTACTTCACTAGATTGCCTCTCCTATGCTGGAAGTCATAGGACTTACTACAGTGTTGTTGTACTATGTGAAAGAGAACATTTTTCTTCGGTTTCTTGGGGTCCAAACACTACTAGTTTTAAAAACACCTGTGCACTATCATCACTGTCACCACTATCATCACTACCATCATCACCAGCCTCACTATCATCACAACCACCACCACTAACGTCATCAGTATCATTATCACCACCATCATCACCATCATCATCACAAGAAACAACCAAAGACCACCACAAAAACTCAGAGTCACAAAGTGGTTTATTTTTCTGGGTGCAGCAGGATCTGAGAGTGCATTTAAGTGTCATTGTGAAAGCACCTCAGTAAGGGGGTGTTGAGAGGAGCTTCTTATGGGCTTGGGTTTATGCCGATGGTTCTGAGGATAGATTATAAAGCAGAAACTCATTCTAGATCAAATGCTATCAAGAAACAGACTGTTTTGAAGTCCTTGGGATTAAAAAAAGAGAGAGAGAGAGAGAGAAACAGAGACAGCTGATGATTAGATTTCTTTATTTATTTTGTCTAGCAGGTGGGAGGATTATAGCATAGGTAGAGTTGTGTTGGTAAAGAAGTACCAATCACTCAGCTTAGCCAGAAGAGGGGCAAGCTAGTCATTTTTGTGATGGTGAGTGGTCTTGTTGCTCTTTTGTTTCAAGCATCAGTTTTTTACTTTCTTACTTGTATTTTCATACTTCAATAGCAATAAATAAAGTCTACTGCTTAAAAATTATAAAATTCAGATGGGAAAAAAAGAAAATTAAAATCCTCCATCCATAGATAACAATAATTAACAACTTGGTATGTACCACTTTTCTGTGTATACATGCGCATACATATATTTGCACAAGATATGAGATAACAGTATACATTCCAATTTAAACTACATTTTTACTTAATGTATAAAACATGTTTCCATAAAAAGCATCATTTTTAATGAGTTCAAAGATATTTCACTATGTGAGTCTGCCATAATTTATTTAACCAATTACTTATTATTATATATTTAGAAGAAGGTTTCCAGTCTTTGCTGTTATTAAAAACATAGTCGTTTTTGTGCAAATTCCAAATACTTTCCTTGGGATAAATTCCTAGAACTACGAATGTTTAGATCAATGCGTATATACACTTTAAGACTTTAAAAAAAGTTAGTAAATTTCCATCAGAAAATCTGTATAAATTTTTGCTCATGCATATAGTATATGAGAATATTCCTAATCCTCCAAAAAATAAAATATCCATTTTACTTAAAACTGACTCTAGCATAATGTCCTAAGACCATAATCTTATTCTTTTTACATAGAATTTATTCACATTTCCCATCAGTCCAATAAACTTTCATTGACTATTAGTGTGGGCCAGTCACTGTGCTAGGTGCTGAATATTATCTGATTTTTCATAGTCAGTATCTTTACTTGTCACCATCTAGATACATGACCATCAACCACTTTTATAGAAAAAGGTAAGAGGAAATGTAAATCTTGTTAGATGAGGTGTTTTAGGAGGAGAATTGTATCTGTATTGTGGCACCACTAACAATCCATTACAAATAATTTATCATCATCATCTTGGATGTGCGACACAAGTTAACATTTTCTCCAAATATTTTATTTAGTTCTATACTTTAGATAAATTAATATAACTTTTGTCTGTTTTTTGTCCAAATATTTATTGAACTCCTAAGAAAATATTAGTAATCACCATAAAATACATTACTGACTCATAGGCAAACTCTGAACTAGTCGTTCTGGACAAAAAAAAAGTTGCTGGATGTAATTTCCATATCCTGTTGTTCCACTGTTCAGTTAGGAATATTTGTCAAGTCTCTATCAAAAGAGATAACAACACAAGTATTAATATGTGAGGTTGCACTAGCTATCTTGGAAATAAAGCTTCATGTTGCAAGGAAAAATTAAAACTGGAATCGAAATGTCTAAAATACGCAATTGTAAAGTGAGATAATTTTTTTCTTTAATTTTATTTTCTGCTGCACTTTCTCAAGATTAGGGAGGGGCTTCATTATTAACCAGATTCTTGCTTTCTATTAAAAGCATATACACAGTGAGCTTGGGCATATACACCATCCTAAAATTCTGTTGCATGTGTACACTTTTCATTTCCTTGTATCTTTTTTTCCCAATTCAGTGCATGTCAATAAACACTATTAGACTTTCATGCTAACAGCTGTAGCTATTTTATAAATTAAAATAAATTCATAAGAGTTTATGCTTTCAAAAGATAATTTCATTTGACATTTTCTGTGTTCAGAAGTGAAACATATCTGCTAATATCACACTTAGGTTGTTTCCTCAATACTTTCTTTTGCCTTTTGAATTATTGTTGAGTCCTTTCACATGAAACTTATTTAAGCTGTAATGATCTGTTTTTAAAACAAATCATGATAATGACTGTAATTTGTATTCTTTACAAGCTACTTTAATTTTTAAAGTAGCATTGAATAATTCTACAAAAATTTGTATTAAAAATAAAATATAAAATGCATTCAGCATATGAAATATTATTCCTTTGATATACTTTCTTTGTATCTACATCATTCTAAAGCAATTTTATATATTTTATATTCATCAATTACAATAAAGATTAATTTTAATATGTGCAGAAAATCATAATCATACATAATATGTATAAGTCTTAGTCTTCTTTTTCATTATTACGATTTTTAAATTGCTACTTTGTAACTTAAAGAGACAACCAAAATTATCATTAGCACCCTGAGTTTTAAATATGCTAATACATTAATTGAGTTGGCTTTGTTGCTTTTATGTAACTTTGCAAGTTTTGTGTGTTGAGAGTGATATAAGTTCAAAGATCTCAATGTGAATCATTACTGAGACAGTTATAAATATCATTAATTGTTTAATTTTGGTATTTATATTTTGTAAATGAAAATAATTTGAAATAACTAATATACTTTGTTATTCTTTTATTCATTTTGACTTAACAAATGCATATTGAATACTCTGCGTAAAACACTGCATGAGGGGTCAGCCCGTGCTTCCCATACTTTCATAAAAGAACCATTATTTTTTGGCAAAATCTCATTCTCTTTACTCCCTTTTTCTCTTTCTCTCTCGCACACACATACACACACACAGAATTTATTCAGCAAAAGTAAAAATTATATATATATAAAATCAGTTTTTAATGTTTATAATTTTTTATTCTTTAATTTACAGTAAACTTTTCTGGGGTGGTGTGTAGTGGTATATATTTTGCTAATACATGGAGTCCTGTGTTCACCACCACAATCAAGCTACTAAAGAGTTTCTTCACACACACATACCAATTTCTCATGCTGCCTTTTTGTAATTGGCCTCTCCTCCACTTCAATCCCTGGGAACCACTGATCTGTTCTCTGCCTGATAGTTCTTGCCTTTTCCAGAATGTCATATAAATGAAGTCATAGAGTATGTAGTCTTTGAATGGGGTTTCTTGCACTTAGCATAATGCATTTGAGATCATTCATGTTGTCATACATATCAGTAGTTCCTTTTTGTTGCTGAGCAATGTTAGACTCAATGTATGTGCAACTGTTTCACTAATTGGGGGACATTTTGGTTGTTTCAACATTTAGCAGTTATGAATAAAGCACTTGAAAACATTAGCTATTTTGGTAAACATAAGTTTTTATTTCTCTTGTATAAACAGGAGCGGGATTGCGGGTCATATGGTAAATGTATTTTAATTTTAAAAGAAACAGCTAAACTGTTTTCCAAAGTGGCTGTGCCATTTTACATTCCCACTAGCAATGTGTGAGAGTTCCAGTTGCTCTGCCTCATTGCCAGACTTATGATGGTTAGTTCTATCAATTTCAACTATTTAAATAGATGTATGTTGTATTGCATTATGGTTTTAATTTTTTCATTGTCCTAATGACTAATGACACTAAGGTTATTTCCCATTTGTCTATCTTCTCTGGTGAAGCATTTTAAAAAAATCTTTGACCATTTTAAAAATTGGGAGAGTTTTGAAAATGTTGAATTCTGAGATCTGGATACAAGTCATTTGTCAGATACGTGATTTGAAAATAAATTACTTAAATACGCTTGCTGTTTTATTCTCTTAACAGTGTTAAAAGCCTTATTTAACAATTTTTTTATTTTAGGGCTCATGTTTTTGTTGTCATATCTAAAATCCCTTTGCCTAATCCAAGGTCTTAAAACTTTCTCCTATGTATTCTCGTAGATGTTTTTTAAAGGATGGCTTAATGTTCAAGTCATCCTAGACAGAACCTTGCTGATTCTGTTAGGTCTTTGGACACTGAGCCTCATTATCTAGGTTTCTCTCTTGATTTGGAGACCACCCAAGTGAAAGTGCTATGTAAATTCTAGAATGCTGTAGACTTTTTAGTTATGTTTCCTTACTTTTAAAATTATGAAAACAGGAACTGCTATGTACTTACATGTGGGTCACAACCCTGTGGCTCATTTCCCGAGTTCCCTGAACCTCTGCTCTTTCTAGCTCAGTAAAATGCAGCATGGTGTTTATGAGTTCTGGATCTAAGTAGATCTGCTTTTTGATAAATCTGGCTCTGGACCCACTAGCTGAGAGAATTTGGGAAGACTATGTAGCTCGAGTAGCAGTTTCCTCTGTGAAGTACAAAACTCAATCTTTCCCAGTGTTTTAGCAAATCTGTTATTGTTAGTTAGCAATTGTTGTCATTTGTATTGAAATGCTGCCTTGCTCCTTCCATTCTCCTTCAGTTATTAAATTACACAAGAGTCCAGGAGTTGAGGTTCTTTCCTTGTTGCCAGTCTTTCCTGTTGTTGGCCAGCATCCCAGATACCCCATTGCAGTGCACCCTCCACTTACAGAGACTTTACCCCACCCAATTGCTCTCTGATGATGATAATCACCAGTTGTGCCAAAAGACACTGCCTATCTCTAGACATGAAATTCCACCTGCCGAATCTGTCCCTCTCCACCACCTACCCTTCCCTGATGTTCACTACAAGTTAGAGTAAATGCTGATTCCCAGGTCCCAGCTCCTTGTGAGGTTGCCTGTACTCCACTCTCCAACTCAGAAGCTCTCTCCAATAGATCTATTTTGCCTCTTTTCAAAGCATTCAAAAAAGCTTTGTCACCTCTTTTTTAAGTTCTTAATTAAAAGACAAAACTCATATCATAAATTCACCACTGGTTTCTACTTGCATGGGATTGAAATCTCTTACTTAAGTTTAGGAAGTTCATAACAGACTGTATAGGTAATTTTCTGCCCCTCTTGCTTTAAAATGGCTGCTATGATGGAAATTCAGATTGCATAACACATTCCATTTCAGTGGAACGGGATTGAGGAAATTATGGGGTGGCAATAATTTGAATATGATGGGTATTGAAAAGTTTCATGTTCCAGAACCGTGGGTATGTTGAGGCAAAGCCTGACTATTTTAGCTATAAAACCAACTGCTGAACTGTACAGAGGTTTACTGTCTCGGGTCACATAAGATTTCTTTTGTGAAAGGTTCTTTTATTTGTTTGGGAGTTGGAGATACTGCTTACATTGCTCTGTAGTGTTTTGAATGCCATCATTTTTTTCCCCTTTGTAAATACAGGAGCTTTCTGTGTGTTTTGAAGTCTGTTTTCATCTTCTTTCATCTCTTCTCACTCTCGAAACTAAAGTAAGGATGTGAGAGATGTAACGTCTCCACTCACTTCCCCATCCGGGAGCTGTGATTTTTCAGAGGAAGAGAGAGAAGTGCCTTTTGATTATTGTTTAGGGGCAATTGCGACATCTTCCTGGAAAGTTAAGCACAAGGAGAGATCAAATGCTCTGGTTTGAAGTCCAGTTGTATTTGCAGCTCACGTGAGAAAAATGTGAAATCAAGGAAAAAAACAGATGAATAAAAGTAAACCAAAATCCAAATGATGGTGAAGTTCGAGCAAAATATTGTAGAAATGTGAAGAAATGACATGCTGTAAGCCAGTGGAAGATGGATACTAGTAATTTATTATTGAGTGTATGGGTATGTTAGAAAAAAAAAAAACAAAAAAAAAACAGGTGGAGTCCACTTCTTAGGCTCTTGGACAACCATGCAGTTAGCTTCTGCCTGCTGTCCCAGGGAAAGTCTCTCTGGAATCAACTGCTACCTCATAGGTACAGGCAGAGTCAAAGTGGGTGCCGGCCACCCATCTTAATGAATCAGTGCTGATGGGGTGCCAGGAAATAATTAATGCATTCAATTTCTTATTCTGAGGATGGTTAAAAAGTGAGATTTTTTAAACAAAATTGTGTCAGAACCATTGAAGTCTTTGGTTAGCCTATCATGGCCTTGGTTGTCCTTCCATTTGTTCTGCTAGGAAGGGCTGTTATCACTTTTCAACATCTTGTATTCTCTTTTATTAACACTTTGGGCTCCTTTTGTGATTATGATATGGTTTGAGCTGTGATTTTTATGATTCATGTCACTTTGGTGTTTATTAGAACTGCATGTTGCTGGGTACAGTTTATCAAAACTGCATATTACAGGCTCAGGCCTGTACTCACAGCATTTTGAAGAGCTGAGGTGGGAGGATCACTTGAGCCCAGGAGTTAAAGACCAGCCTGGCAGCATGGCAAAACTCCATCACTACAAAAAATACAAAAGCTAGCTAGGTGTGATGGCGTGCGTCCATAGTCCCAGCTACTAGGGAGGCAGAGGTAGGAGGATTGCTTGGGCCTGGGAGGTCAAGCTGCAGTGAGCCATGATAGCACCACTGCACTCCAGGCTGGGTGACAGAGCAAGATTCTATTTCAAAACAAAACAAAACAAAATAAAAACCCTGCATGTTGGGGTGATAAATCTTGATGTCAGAATGAGCAGAGCACCTAGCTCCATCTTAGGGATTTTCCCATTGCCAGTGACCTGGAACTCTTTCTTACATGATGTCAGCAGTCCTGAAGGAGGTAAGATAGAGTGAGACCCACCACACCACTGGAAAAACATCTTAAAACTGAGGTGAAGGTCACAGATGTTAGTTCCTGCATCTTGTAGTGATACCTTTACTCCCTAGGAGAGGTTGTCAGATACGAATGATTGGGGAAACACTTAACAGTATGGATGGTGTGAGTAAACCTGTATCCCTGGAGCAAGATGACCCTACTTATTCTTGCACAATGACTAAAGAAGAGACTATATGCTGAAATGCATTAGATCTGTATATGCCTTATTCCTGGGCACAGTTGGACCCACAGTAGAGCGATGCTCTTGGGAAGGGGCTCTAACTCTCCTGTTATTATCCTTTGTACTAAATGGAGAGAGCAAATAATATGCAGTCTAGATTTGCATACCAACTACTCAAGGAGTCACAGACAGATATCTCGCAGCTAGCTACCTGCTATCATGGATATCAAATCCCTGGTGTGATAGAACCTGGACACATTGTGCAAAGCTGAAAATAATAGAATCTCCTCCCACTGGGGAATGAGGAGCCACTAATCTCAGGCAGCTTCTTGTCAGGCAATGTGGAGGCAGCCACCAATATTATCCAGCAGAAACTCCTGTTTACCTCTCCAAAAGAATACATGAAAAAGAGAATAGGCCAGGTGCCGTGGCTCAAGCCTGTAATCCCAGCACTTTGGGAGGCCGAGATGGGCGGATCACAAGGTCAGGAGATCGAGATCATCCTGGCTAACTCGGTGAAACCCCGTCTCTACTAAAAAATACAAAAAATTAGCTGGGCGTGGTGGCGGGCGCCTGTAGTCCCAGCTACTCAGGAGGCTGAGGCAGGAGAATGGTGTGAACCCGGGAGGCAGAGCTTACAGTGAGCTGAGATCCGGCCACTGCACTCCAGCCTAGGCGACAGAGCGAGACTCTGTCTCAAAAAAAAAAGAAAAAAAGAAAAAGAGAATAATACATTGTGAGGACATATGTTAATTTTTGCATTTAAAGCAAGGGAAGGAGGATAGAATATGGGTAAATATTCAGAAACAGATGAGGTTATGGGTTTGGTGGAGGAATGGAGGTAATTGCACACAGCAGGTTTCTATTTTCTTTATTAACAGCAGGTTAGGTCATTGAGAATGAAGTGAGCAGCATCTGGTTCAGAGGTTTGAGGAAGGTAGAGAAGTATAAAAATAGTCACTGTGGACAACAGGAAAGAGATTTTCCTGGAGAAGAACTGCAGGATTTCTGCACAGTTACAGTTTGAAGCCATGAGTTTTTAATGGTATCAATCTCAGTGGTTGTGTGATTATTCTCTAGCAGTGATTGAATCAGCAGTCCAGGTATAGATATGAAGAAGGTAGACTTTGGGATGAAGCAAGGTTGAAAATTTACTTTCTGGCATTGTGTCAGGGTGGTTGCACTTAATATTACCATTTGTTGCCATTACTTTTAATGGCAAAAACCGCTATTATTTTTGCACTAACCTAATATATTGGTAGAGAACAATTGTAATGATAAAAGTATTTAGGACATGACCATAGGGCCTGAAGTTTGAAATGGAATGGGAATGAAGATAATGAAATGAGGCAATGGAAAAGATAAGAGTCTTAGAAATGTAGCTTAGACTCCAAAGCAGACTAAAATACCAAGGAAACAGTGAAACATTTGATGAAGAATGAATCAATTACTTGTAAAATTTAGGAAACATGAAGTAACTTAATGGCAATAACTATTTCATGGCTATTTTTGTGGGTTCCTCCTTTTGCTTATACCCCACAGGAAACTCTTATTTCCTCCAGCTTGAACTGTGTCAGAGCTAGATGGGAGTCTACAGTTGTCCACTGAGGAGCCATGATGGTTACAAATACTCAACCATCACACAGGTCCATGGTTTCTCAACTCACAGGGATGAGTGAAAAAGTAACCAGAAGCTGAGGGAAGAAAAATTGGGCTTCTAATGACAGGAGAGAGTGAAATGAAGAAATGAAAGTTCTTGCAAGAGAGACATAGCCTTTAGTGAGGCCAACACAGCGCATGGTCAGCCCATAGACCAAAGTCAATTGCTTAGCTTACCTGTGCTTATGTGTCTGCCCAGGCCCTTCCCACCTGCAGATCCATCCCACACAGACAGTGTTCCACCTGAACGTGAAATGCATTCACTGATTTCTCTAACTCACACCCTCATACATCTCCCTATGTTAGAATAGAAGGTGGAACACTTTAGAAAGATAGTGGGATAAGAAAGCCCTGCTCTTGATCAGGATTGAATTATATAAAATTAGTTTTAAATCTGCTTCTGAGTTGTGTAACAGAAACTCACAAGACTCCTGCAATCAGAATTATTATTATTATTATTTATTATACTTTAAGTTCTGGGATACATGTGCAGAACATGCAGGTTTGTTACATAGGTATACATGTAGCATGGTGGTTTGCTGCACCCATCAACCCATTATCTACATTAGGTATTTCTCCTAATGCCATCGATCCCCTAGCCCTCCACCCTGTGACAGGCCCTGGTGTATGATGTTCCCCTCCCTGTGTCCATGCGTTCCCATTGTTCAACTCCCACTTATAAATGAGAACATGCAGTGTTTTGTTTTCTGTTCCTGTGTTAGTTTGTTGAGAATGATGGTTTCCAGCTTTATCCATGTCCCTGCAAAGAACATGAACACATCCTTTTTTATGGCTGCATAGTATTCCATGGTGTATATGTGCCATATTTTCTTTATCAAGTTTATCATTGATTGGCAGTTGGGTTGGTTCCAAGTATTTGCTATTGTGAACAGTGCTGCAATAAACATATGTGTGCATGTGTCTTTATAGTAAAACGATTTATAATCCTTTGGGTATATACCCAGTAATGGGATTGCTGGATCAAATGGTATTTCTGGTTCTAGATCCTTGAGGAATCGCCACACTGTATTCCACACTGGTTGAACTAATTTACATTCCCACCAACAGTGTAAAAGCATTCCTATTTCTCTACATTTTCTCCAGCATCTATTGTTTCCTGACTTTTTAATGATTGCCATTCTAACTGGCATGAGGTGGTATCTCATTGTGGTTTTGATTTGCATTTCTCTAACGACCAGTGATGATGAGCTTTTTAAAATATATATATATATATATATATGTTTGTCATATATATAATATATATAATATATATATTATATATAATAAAATATAATATATATAATATATAAAATATATAATATAATAAAAAATATATATTATATATATATATGTTTGTCAGCCGCATAAATGTCTTCCTTTATCAGAATTATTTTTAAAGGTAGTTTTGAGAAAGAGAATTTGGAACTATACTACAGAAAGTCTTAAATTTCAAGATAAGGAATATAGACTTTTATTCTAAGATTCTAAACTAAGGCTCTCCCCTTTGGGGACAGAAAGATAACATGTTGGAAGTAGCACTTTTAGAAGATTCATGAGATGTTGGTGGATGGATGAAATGTATGTTTGTTTCACCTTACATCAATGGGAAATTTGTCTTTTGTTCACTATCAACAGACCTTGTAGTTTCTTCCTAAATAATGTCTTTAAATAGTTTTCCTTTTTCTTCTATTATTCTCTCAATTTCATATGCAGCCACTATCATTTTATTTATTTTTTCTCTTAATTTGCTCTCAGACATCCACCTTTCCTCCTTTAATTCGAAAATGCCAGCTACTTTTGTCTTTTTAGTAACTTTTGTGGAAGAAGATCACCCATTGAACTAATCAAAAACCTCTCAGTGGTCTCATTTTAATTAAATAAAAATCTCCAATTATGAGTTCAATGTACTTCTATCCATTCCTTATCTAATTTAATTTCCTTTATTTCTTAGGATTGCCTCTTTTACTGTATGTTTTCCAGTGAGATGAAGATTTTGGTCATTTCCTCATTCATATTCCTGCTTTTCAAAACCCAAGCAAGAAAGGAAACTTCTGCAGTGACTTTCTCATTATGAAATCTTAGCATTCACTAACCTGCCATGATGGACAACCAGCCAAATGGACACATATACACTAGTCTGTATCTGCAGAGAAAGAACTGCAAATCTCTGTGATCAGAAAACTATCCTATCTTGTACATTATTAAAAAGTCTGCTTCCAAAAAGTTTACTTCTGGAATACTGTAATTGAATAGAATCAGGGATCCTACCTGTGTCCTTCAACTTTCACATCTTGTCTACTGAAGTAAAGGTTGAATTTGCATTAGACCCAATGCAGTAGACCCAATAGTCTGTGAATGGAAATGGGCAAACCTGTGACCTCCCAAAAATTAAATGTGAAAGTTTTGTTTGTGTATACTCATGGCATTATTCTTTTAATGAGGAGATAATCTGTATACTTTTCTTTTTTAAAAGATACTTTTATTTCTTTATTGTTGTGAACTGACACAGCTAATTTCTTTCTGAAGAGGTTCTTTGGTTGAGAATGGTAGCAACTAGTTTGATGTGGCTGGTGAGAGTTAGCAGTCCCCCACAATCTTACTTGCAGGTTATAATGAAAGAAATCTCTTACAAAATTTTTACATACGGTGAAGGCTGCTCTCTGCTTCCAAGATATCCTCTTCTCACTGCAGCCTCACATGACAGAAAGGCAAAAAGGGACTAATGCTGTGTCCTCACATGCAGAGAGATGGAAGGGCCAGGCAGCTCTCGGAAACCCCTTTTCTAAGGTCATTAATCCCATTCACAAGGGTGGAGCCCTCATGACTTAATCACTTCCCAAAATTTTTTTTGTTTTTTCATGATTATGGGTACACAATTGTTATATATATTTATGGGGCACATGTGATGTTTTGATACAGGATACAATGTGTAATAATTACATCAGGGTAATTGGGTATCCATCACCTCAATAATTTATCATTTCTTTGTGTTAGAACCATTCCAGTCCACTCTTTCAATATTTTAAAATATACAATAAATTACTGTTGACTGTATCACCTTGATGTGCTACCAAATACTAGACATTATTCATTCTATCTAACTATATTTTTGTCCCCATTAACCATCCTCACTTTTTCCCCTCCATCCTGAACCCCTTCCCAGCCTCTAGTAGCCAATATTCTACTCTGTCTCCATGAAGTCAGTTGTTTTAATTTTAGTTCCTACACAGGAGTGAGAACATGCAAAATTTGTCTTTCTATGTCTGGCTTAGTTCACTTAACAGGATATACCCCAGTTCAATCCATGTTGTTGCAAATGACAGGAGTTTCTTCTTTTTTTATGGTTGAATAATATCTCATTGTGTATATGTACCACATTTTCTTTATGCGTTCATTTGTTGATGGAAACTTTGGTTGATTCCAAATTGTGGCTATTGTGTATAGTGCTATAATAAAACCTGGAGTGCAGATATCTCTTTCATATACTGATTTCCTTTCTTTAGGATACATACTTAACAATGAGATTGCTGGATCATATGTTAATGGTATATCCATATGCAGAAGAATGAAATTAGACCTCTATCTCTTGCCATATACAAAAATCAAAGCAAAATGGATTAAAAGCTTAAATCTAAGACTCCAGTCTATAAAACTACTACAAGAAAACACTGGAGAAACTCTTCAGGACATTGGTCTGGACAAATATTTCTTGAGCAATACCCCACAAGTACAGGCAACCAAAGCAAAAATGGACAAATGGGATTACATCAAGCTGAAAAGCTTCTGCATAGCAAAGGAAACAATCAACAAAGTCAGGAGACAATTCACTGAATGGGAAGAAATACTTGCAAACTACCCATTGACAAGTGCTTAATAACCAGAATATAAAGGAACTCAAATAAGTCAAAAGGAAAAAATAAAATAATCTCATTTAAAAATGGGCAAAAGATCTTAATAGACATTTCTCAAAAGAAGACATACAAATGGCCAATAGACACATTAAAAAAAGCCAACATCATTGATCATCAGAGAAATACAATTTAAAACAACAATGTGATATCATCTCAGCCATTAAAATGGCTTTTATACAAACAAACGCTGGCGAGAATGTGGAGAAAGAAGACGTCTCATACACTGGTGGCAGGAATGTAAATTAGGATAGCCACTATGGGGAACAGTATGGAGATTCATCAAAATACTATGTTGAAGTATTTAAAGTTAATTACAGGTACCGTAACATTTATACATATACATATATAAAATTTTACATAAATGTAGAGATCTCATCATATATGCTCTTTTTTTTTTAATTATGATACTTTAAGTTCTAGGGTACATGTGCACAACGTGCAGGTTTGTTACATATGTATACATGTGCCATGTTGGTGTGCTGCACCCATTAACTTGTCATTTACATTAGGTATATCTCCTAATGCTATCCCTCCCCCTTACCCCCTCCTCACAGTAGGTCCCAGTGTGAGATGTTCCCCTTCCTGTGTCCAAGTGATCCCATTGTTCAGTTCCCACCTATGAGTGAGAAGACGCGGTATTTGGTTTTCTGTTCTTGCACTAGTTTGCTGAGAATGATGGTTTCCAGCTGCATCCATGTCCCTACAAAGGACAGGAACTCATCCTTTTTTATGGCTGCATAGTATTCCATGGTGTATATGTGCCACATTTTCTTAATCCAGTCTGTCACTGATGGACATTTGGGTTGATTCCAAGTCTTTGCTATTGGGAATAGTGCAGCAATAAACATATGTGTGCATGTGTCTTTGTAGCAGCATGATTTATAATCCTTTGAGTATATCCCCAGTAATGGGATGGCTGGGTCAAATGGTATTTCTAGTTCTAGATCCTTGAGGAATCGCCACACTGTTTTCCACAATGATTGAACTGGTTTACAGTCCCACCAACAGTGTAAAACTCCACATCCTCTCCAGTACCTGTTGTTTCCTGATATTTAATGATTGCCATTCTAACTGGCGTGTGATGGTATCTTGTTGTGGTTTTGATTTACATTTCTCTGATGCTGAGTGATGATGAGCATTTTTTAATGTGTCTGTTGGCTGTAGGAATGTCTTCTTTTGAGAAGTGTCTGTTCATATCCTTTGCCCACTTTTTGATGGGGTTGTTTGTTTTTTCTTATAAATTTGATTGAGTTCTTTATAGGTTCTGGATATTAGCCCTTTGTCAGATGAGTAGATTGCAAAAATTTTCTCCCATTCTGTAGGTTGCCTGTTCGCTCTGATGGCAGTTTCTTTTGCTGTGCAGAAGCTCTTTAGTTTAATTAGATCCCATTTGTCAATTTTGGCTTTTGTTGCCATTGCTTTTGGTGTTTTAGACATGAAGTCCTTGCCCATGCCTATGTCCTGAATGGTATTACCTAAGTTTTCTTCAAGGGTTTTTATGGTTTTAGGTCTAACATTTAGGTCTCTAATCCATGTTGAATTAATTTTCATATAAGGAGTAAGGAAAGGATCCAGTTTCAGCTTTCTACTTATGGCTAGCCAATTTTCCGAGCACCATTTATTAAAGAGGGAATACTTTCCCCATTTCCTGTTTTTGTCAGGTTTGTCAAAGATCAGATGTCTGTAGATGTGTGGTATTATTTCTGAGGGCTCTGTTCTGTTCCATTGGTCTATATCTCTGTTTTGGTAGCAGTACCATTCTGTTTTGGTTACTGTAGCCTTGTAGTATAGTTTGAAGTCAGGTAGTGTGATGCCTCCAGCTTTGTTCTTTTGGCTTAGGATTGTCTTGGCAATGGGGGATCTTTTTTGGTTCTACATGAACTTTAAAGCAGCTTTTTCCAATTCCATGAAGAAAGTCATTGGTAGCTTAATGGGGATGGCATTGAATCTATAAATTACCTTGGGCAGTATGGCCATTTCACAATATTGAGTCTTCCTATCCATGAGCATGGTATGTTCTTCCATTTGTTTGTGTCCTCTTTTATTTCACTGAGCAGTGGTTTGTAGTTCTCTTTGAAGAGGTCCTTTACATCCCTTGTAAGTTGGGTTCCTAGGTATTTTATTCTCTTTGAACATATCGTGAATGGGAGTTCATTCATGATTTGGTTCTGTTTGTCTGTTACTGGTGTATAAGAATGCTTGCAATTTTTGCACATTGATTTTGTATCCTGTGACTTCGCTGAAGTTGCTTATCAGCTTAAGGAGATTTTGGGCTGAGACGATGGGGTTTTCTAAATATACAATCATGTCATCTGCAAACAGGGACAATTTGGCTTCATCTTTTCCTAACTGAATACCCTTTATTTCTTTCTCTTGCCTGATGGCCCCAGCCAGACTTTCAACACTATGTTGAATAGGAGTGGTGAGAGAGGGCATCCCTGTCTTGTGCCAATTTTCAAAGGGAATGTTTCCGGGTTTTGCCCATTCAGTATGATACTGGCTGTGGGTTTGTCATAAATAGCTCTTATTATTTTGAGATACGTTCCATCAATACCGAATGTATTGAGAGTTTTTACATGAAAGGCTGTTGAATTTTGTCAAAGGCCTTTTCTGCATCTGTTGAGATAATCCTGTGGTTTTTGTCTTTGGTTCTGTTTATATGCTGGATTATGTCTATTGATTTCTGTATGTTGAACCAGCCTTGCATCCCAGGGATGAAACCCCCTTGATCATGGTGGATAAGCTTTTTGAAGTGCTGCTGGATTCAGTTTGCCAGTATTTTATTGAGGATTTTTGCATCAATGTTCATCAGTGATATTGGTCTAAAATTCTCTTTTTTT
>NC_045435.1:110456020-110613832 GCF_002776525.5 Piliocolobus tephrosceles
ATATCCTTTCCCCACTTTTGGATGGGGTTGTTTGTTTTTTTCTTGTAAATTTGTTTGAGTTCTTTGTAGATTCTGGAAATTAGCAGTATAAATGCAGCTTATTATAGGGGCTCTGGCAGATACTTAAAAACAAGTACATAACAAACCCTCTGTAAGTCTTTGATCTTTAAAAGTGTCTTTATCCTAAATGGCTGAGCACTATGAAAAATTGATATTTTAAAAAGGCTTTTCTATCTGCTAAAACATCTGATTGTTAGAAAGAGACATTTCAAAAATAATAATAACTTCAGAAATCCTGACTGGGTCTTAAATCCCTTCACTACAGAATTTGAAGGAACATTAAAGATCCTTAGTCAAATTTCTCATTAATGTCAAGTGGTTAGTTGGTTTCTACCTTAATTCCCTGGAGAGGCTAATTTAATACCCCATGGGTAGTCAATCCATTTATTGGAAAACTCTGACTGTTAGAAAGGTCTTGATATATTGAAGTTGAATCTACCTCTTTGCAAACTATAACCATTGATTCCAGTTCTACCTTTGGAACATCTATTTTGCAGAAGAACATTATTCTTATAAAAGCAAGATTTTATCATCTGGAGAAAAGCATATGTACTTGCAAAGTTTTCTAAGAAGGTATATGTGCTTAAATGCTATTATTATTTGGAAGCTTAAATGCTATTTTGACCTTTCATGTAATTTTAATTTGGAATATTCTGAATTAACTGGGCGAGATAGGCATATAGAGTTGACCCTTGAACAAAGCAGGTTGAAAATTCACGTATAACTTTTGATTCCCCAAAAACTTAACTTCTAATACATACTGTTGACTGAAAACCTTATCAATAACATAAACAGTTGACTAACACATATTTTTATATGTGTTATATACTGTACTCTTACAGTAAAGTAAGCTAGAGAAAAGAAAGTATTATTGAGAAAATTGTAAGAGAAAATATATTTACTATTCTTAAGTGAAAATGGATTATCATAAAGACCTTCATCTTTGTTATCCTCACATTGAGTAGACATTGAGTAGTAGAGAAGGAAGAGGCGGGGTTGGTCTTGCTGTCTTAGGGGTGACAGAAGAGGAAGAAAATTCACGTATAACTGCATCTGTGCAATTCAAAACTGTGTTGTTCAAGTGTCAACTGAATATTGATCTAATCTTATGACATTTAATTATGAAACTTGGGATTTTAGTGCTGGAAGTAACTTTACATATATACAACCTAGCACAGTAAACTTTTTTTTTTTTTGAGACGGAGTCTTGCTTTATTGCCCAGGATGGAGTGCAGCGTGTGATCTCCGCTCACTGCAAGCTCCGCCTCCTGGGTTCACGCCATTCTCCTGCCTCACCCTCCCCAGTAGCTGAGACTACAGGCGTCTACCACCAGGCCCGGCTAATTTTTTATATTTCAGTGGAGACAGGGTTTCACCATGTTAGCCAGGATGGTCTCGATCTCCTGACATCGTGATCCGCCCGCCTTGGCCTCCCAAAGTGCTGGGATTACAGGCACCAGCCACCACGTCCGGCCAACATTTTTTCTTTTTCTTTTTCTAAACCTAGGAGGTTACTGAAGTCCAAATAAATCAAGTTTCTTTAAAAAGTCAGTGCCATTCCTGCCTAAAATTCAGACCTCCTCACCTCTCATGTAACAGTTTTAAAACCTACTACACAATAACTAGAGATTAAAGAAGGATTCAATGGATGCTAAAAGGTAGATAACAAAGAGTGCTGAAATGATTTATAACTGTCAGAGACTAATATAGACAGATCTGAGATGCAGAAGAAACAATAAATATCATTATGGAAGACCGACTAGTTACTTACTGCCACATACTTTAGTACTTTAAAAATAAGTCCATTCATGATAAACCCTGTCTCTAAGAAATTTGCAAACTTCTTATAGAGATAAAACCTAAGTAATTACCTAGTACTCAGTGCTGTCTAGATCTAGCCTAATATGAAAACTAATAAAGAAAATAATCTTTCAAAATTCACCATCGGTTGAAAACTAATTATAGTGTTAAAATTACTGAGCTGCTAAGTTATTAATTTTTTGACAAGAAAGAAAATCTAATGCTAAAAGTTAAAAAAAAGTAAAAATTCTGTTACTAAAGAATAGGTAAGATAAAGTTTTTAATGTAAATATATTTTAATTAATGATTCCAGATGGCATGTGACCATATCATTAAAGGAATTCACCTGTTGAATTATTTACGGATAAAAAAGCCAGGAAGAATGATATAAAGGACTCCAAAGGAGACTGGAGAGTATAAGAAAAATAAAACTTTTCTTCTTTTGCTTGTTGAAGTGCTAAAGGAAGATGATTCAGAATCAGTTTTCCTTGGTGGAGATGTTATTCTTTTTAAGATGCTTAAGAGATCACTTTCCTGTTGGGTGGTTGGATATGCATGCAAGGAAACCCTCATCATTTCAACACCATTGTGCTTTATGAGGAACTGAGAAGTATTTCTCATCTACCTGCCACATATGGTGGCATGCAGCAATAAAGATACAAGACTATTAAAATGGAAACACACAGCAGACTTTGACTAAAACAATTCTTTATTTTTATTATTTATGCCATTGTTGCAGGATACAACCATCTCTGAATTACTACTCCTTGAGGGCTGGACCCGTGTTTTGTCTTTGCGTTACACTACAACATTGAGATGAAACCATAGTTTATTTTCTTTCTCCTTCTTTCCTTAAAGCTTTTGAAGAAACTCTAACCTGGCAGTTCAGCTTTTATTGAACAAAACTAAAAGAAATCAAAATGAACAAAATACATGTGTGCGGTATCACCCCACATGGTACATAAACAACCTTCCTCCCTTAGTGAATGTAATATTTTAACTATCAAGAGGTAACCAATTGCAAGACTATTTCTCAGTTATACTAGTGGGTATAAAAATACCATGTGATTTCATTTCATCAATACACTGGGCAAAGAAGAATTATCGTTTCTTTTACTTTGTGGCTCTGGTGAGTCCTCAGGAAGTGTAGCTGAAAAATCAATTTTCCAGACTGAAGTCTTTGCTGGTCACAGTTCAGGGGTTAGAGAAATCCAATTTGAAGAAAATATTGGTCTGCCTGAAGGTTCCCTTATAGCTTAGCTTTTTGAAGTGCTAAGATGGCTTCCCTTCTGAGTGAATATACAAGCCAAGATTTTCATCTGTTAATGTAGAACTTCCTCCTTGCTGCTTATGTAATAGGTGTTCAAGACTTCTGGATTTTTACCTTCATTCAGAAACAAAAGGTATCTGCGCATCACCAGGGGGTTTAAATGTGTACCAATTGCCATTTAGGTCCTGCTAAGGCCTACTAATATAGGTGTTATTTGAAGAACCTTGGTCTAAAGGACATGTTTTCTATCCATTTATATAGGAAGACTAATTTCCCTCCTTTCAGTGTAATTTTGAATGTAGTATACTTGATCATAAATAAGCCTCAGTAACACTAAATTCTGTGATGGGGTCAAGAGTAAGGTCAAGTTGTTAGTTTTGATTACTGTATATCAAAATCTTTAATTTAATATTTAGGAGGGGTATACTTCACAGAGGTTTCTGTAGGTAACTGTGCCCGGAGGAAACAATTGACCCCAACAGAACCTACACTCTGAATGTAAATTATAAGTAGCTTACTCTTTATATAAGCTGTGCTGCCCTTGCAAAGTAACTAAAAATTGCTCAGTTTCTCTCCCGAATAAACAGAGCTCCTAATAGTGGCATACCCAGGCCTGTCTGTATCTTTATACTATAACTTTATACTATACTTTATGCTATACTGTTAGCACCTAATGGCTGACAGAAGTTGCTCAATAATTATTAAAAAATATATCCCAGCATTAGTACTGTAAACACTTAGCACATAATTGATGAGCTTTTTAAAATTTTCTTTGCATGTACTACATCTCAGGGGAACAACTGGTTTACAGTCTTACCATGGGACACTATGTTGCAAGAACCACATTAAGAATCAATGTGTGGGAGAGACAGTTGCATCTTAGTACAGGTTTTTCTCATAACTATGAGTTAGTTGAACGGATCTGGGTGTTGGAACTAACATTGATCTACTTTTAATTCAATATCCCTACTGCCTCAGGTGAAGGGAAAAGTTATTAGCCACATATAATCAAGACAGTATCAGGTCTTTCTTTTTTTGGTCCAATCTGGATGCTACACTGTCCTATCTTGCCTGATCTGCATTGTAACTGTTATGAGGTCTAGAACAGACCAAACACTTATTGATTTTTACTCACTCTCTGCCAATTGCTGTGATTTTTTTTCCTTCTTACCCCCCAAATGCTTGACTTAATCTTTAAATAATTTGATGTTTTCATCACACCATTCAATTTGAAGCCCTCTTTTTTTGATACTGGAGGAATTTGGGTGAAGCAGGAATTATGGTTGTGGCTGTGTAGCAACTACAGGAATACACTTCTAGGAGTTGTCAACATGACTGCATGGGAAAGAATTTCATAGTTTGCCATGGTTTTAGCAGGGAATGTGAATATTTTCTGAGCTAAGTGCTCTCTAGAAGGTTTACTTCCATTACTCAAGCAGTGAACCTTTTCTTTACATTGCTCTGTCTCTTTACATTGCTCTTTATATTGCTCTTACCTGTCTCTCACCATTGCACCTCTAAAGAAGAAAGGGTTCTAAAGGAGAAATTGTTCCTGGGACTGGGGATAAAATAGATACGTAGCAGATTGTTTAATTTCTCCGTATCTATATGCCCAGTTTGCCTGTGTGTATTCTTATATCTGCATGTATGTTAGAAATAAGCACACTGCCTATAATCTAAAGTTTAAGACAAAATCAAGAATCATCATGAATCTGCTGTAGAACTGGACATAACACTGTGGTCCTCAGTGCCTCAGTGTTCCACAAAGTGTTTTGCTCAAGAGTAGTGGCAATTTCTGAGATTTTCCAGGTGGGAGCCTTTCAGAACTTTGTCTTCTGGACTGTAATATTCATTGCCTCCCATGCCTTTGGCCTCTTACTGTTATGGGTTTTTCTCTGCTCCTGCCTCTGTTGTCCGCTGCTGGAAAATCATTAGAGGCCAGTCCTCATCTCATCAGCAATTATTTTTCCTGTAGCAATGCCTAGAGAAATTTTAGGCACTCCGGGGCTAGGGAATTTTTCCGGAATCTCAGATTCAAAAGAGATCGCCTGGGATCTTTGTAGCCCCTTATACAGGAGCTTTAGGAGTCTCTCTTGACCTGATCAACATCTTGCTTCTCAAGAATAGGTTGGGGCATTCCTTCTCCAAAGAAGCATCCTGTATTCTTCAGAGTCTGACAAGACACATCAATTTTTTTGGTCATGGATCACTGTGTAGAAAACATCAAGTCACCTGGATGTTCATTGACGAATACTGATATTTCTCCTGTTTCATGAAGCTGTGTTTATAGGAACCCATACAGTTATAGTATTTACCCTGCTTCTAATTTTCTGAAATACTTTGTTCCATACCAGACTACTCAAGGGCACACAGCTGGCTATTAGAAAGTAAGAACTGGAACCCAGCTCTCTGTCAGTTCACAGCAAATATGGCCCTGGCTGTGCTGGCAACAAAATGTATTTAATATATAGACATAAATTATACCCTTAGGATATATGAGTCTTAAAGCAGGAAAATGACAGAAAGCATCTGGTCTATTATGGTTATTTATTGTTCAGTTTCACTGAGGATTTTTAGTTTTTGAAAGAGAGAGGTGTTGTAGAGAATCCACAATGAAGAGATAATTTTGTTTTGTGTTTTAATTGAGCTGAAATATTCATCTACCTTGATTTTTAGCTCAAAAGCTCCTAAAATGATCAGCAGCTGTTCATTCAAGGGTGTACTACCTGTCTGAATACGGAACAAAGTATATTTGTCTTTGAAATTTCACAAAGGTAACAGGAGAAACGATTGCTTCTCTGTGGCGAAACAAACCCACACCGGCATGAGAAATCTGATCAGCACAGCTTGTTGAATTTTCTTAATAATCAATACATTTCATTACATGAATGATGTGGCTCCTGCAATCCACTATGTAAATTGTTTTTATCTCTGACCAATTTTACCATAATGCTTTGTAGGTACTGATATTGACTTTAAACTTGCTTTTAAAAATAGAGAAAATACTAGTATGATAAATGCAGTGTGATAGAAAATAAATATAACTGAAGCCTTTTCATCCCGTGTCTCAGCCAGTACGAAAAATATTGGCTGAGAGGAAAGTTAATTTTTGTTTAAATACCTGATAAGTAGTACAAGAATTGTTTAATACTGCATTATCTCTTTTAAAAATGAGTACAGTGTTCTGTGCAATCACAAATTTCTAAACTATTGAATGTTGCAGATAGGCGTTGCCAAACTACAGCCAAAGGGTCAAATCTAATCCAATGCTTATTTTTGTAAATAAAGTTTTATTGTAATACAGCCACATTCATGCATTTATGTATTGTCTATGGCTGTTATCACACTACAGGGGCAGAGTTAAGTAGCTGCAGCACAGACTGTGTGACACATAAAGTCTAACATATTTATTATCTGGCCCTTTACAGGAAAAGTTTACTGATTCCTGGTATAGAATACTAATTTTTATATTGTTCTTTCATTGACATTTTATATTATCTTACCTACCCATTCTCTTAACCATCATCTTTTCTTTAAATGGTTAAATTATTCCCTAAATAGAACTGACTTTTTAAGTATGTGTGCCTATAAATGTAAATATTCAAAGACTGAACATATGCCTATTAATTTCTTTGGTTCTTTTGATTAAAAATATATAGGTCTACATAATTACAAAAAAGCACGTGCGTTTTTTACTAATTGGAGTAGGTAAAAACATGGATAGTTAAGGACTGATTTTACTAGATTGTAGACAAAAATCTTATGAGTAATTAAAAATATACCTCGTGGTATATTCCGTGTTTCTTGAGAACCAGTGAGGTTAGTGGTTAGCCTAAAGTCATAGAGCAGTCAAAATTGATATAAGCATAGTATTGCCTGAGTCACCAAGCAACTGTGACTTCCTTCATTTGTTCTCTGCAGAGCTAGACATGGCGTCTTCCGTTATGACTGTGAGGATGCTGTATAAAATGCATCTCAGAAATCTTGGCAGGTTTAGCCTGTTCTCACTCATACGTGGGAATCAAACAATGAGATCACTTGGACACAGGGTGGGGAACACCACACACCAGAGCCTGTCGTGGCTGGGGGTTAGGGGGTGGATAGCATTAGGAGATATACCTAATGTAAATGACGAGTTATTGGGTGCAGCACACCAACATGGCACATGTATACATATGTAACAAACCTGCACGTTGTGTGCATGTACCCCAGAACTTAAAGTATAATCAAAAAAAGAAAAAAGAAATATTGGCAGGTTTATTTAGAATGTTAGGTTTTTGGAGGTTTCTGGAACAGGTTCAGTGTTCACTTTGCAGCACTCTCTGCTAGGCCAGCAAGATTTAGTGGACACTTGTTGAAATAATTGTTTTCCAGGGATGTTTACATTAGTGATTGGATATTTATGGTACATGTTGAATATCTACTCACTTTCTATTTGCCAATAAATTTTGAGTGTAACGAATATATTGGGTCTGTAGGTGTTACATTTCCCAAACAGCATCAAAGTATGTCTGAAAATAAAATAACAGCAATGTTGTCCCAAATTGAATGCCTTTTTGTGACTAATATTTATTTATTAATAGATGATAACTTGTATTACATTTTAAGACCCTGGTTAGTTATGCAATGATTGTATATGAACAGGAAGTATAGTTTAAAATCTGGAAGTTAAGTTTAAAGTTTATACTTCTGAAACTCTAGATCTCATATATTCATTGTTCTATTTTGAGATGAGGATTAAATATTTCAATCCTCTAAAATAATTTTATGCATTTAATCTTTGCTAAAAGCAGCAACACTTTTTTTCTGTAAATGTGTGTAAAAAATTAGAGAAACACATGCTGATTTAGGTATGATTTTTGAATGCCCAATATATCTTATACCTTTATGATTGAGGACTGTTAAAAATGAAAACAAAGTTGGAGAAAGCAGCAGAAAATACTGGAGGGGAGGATATAAATAAAAGCTTATAGCAATAATATAAACTACAACCCTGTTTTCTAATTTGGTAAATCTTGGTAATTCTTTGTGTCCTTTACTCTCAGTGCATCTTACACCAGACTAGATACATTTCCGGTGCTCAGCAGCCAAATGTGGCTAATAGCTGCCATGTTAGGCAGCATGTCTCTAGACTAATCATCCTAATTACTATGTGGCATTAATTCTGTAAATATTTCATCTCTTTTGATTGGCAATTAGGATGCTTTCAATTATTTTGCCATGGTAAATGCTGCTTTGCTAAACTTTCTTATACATGTGTCGTAAGTATGTGGAAGAATCTTCCACACTGTATTCATATTAGTGGATTTACTAGGTTAAGGGGATACTTAATTTCAACTTTACTAGAGAGGCATCACAATGCTCTCCAATTTGGAGCAATTTCCATTTATTTGGGAGTTCCCATGGCTCAACATCTATGCCCAAGTGTATTCTTACACTTTAAAATACTCTGAGCCTGATGGATGTGAAATATTATCCCATTGTGATTTTAAAATTTTATATAGTCATGATTAACAGTGAAGCCAAGCATCTTTGCTTTTGCTTTCTGACTGCTCAGGTTTCTTCTGTGAATTATCTGTTCTTACATTTTGGCTAATATTTATTGGCTTGTTTATTTTCCACTTTTTGATTTATGTAAGTTTTTTAAATGTTCAGGATGTTAATATTTCATCTCAAGAATTGCAAATCTCTTCTTCCAGCCTGAACCTTGTCATTTTCTGGTGTGTGTGTGTGTGTGTGTGTGTGTTGTTAAGTAGTTTTAAATGTAATAAAGCTAAATGGATCAGTAGTTTCCCTAATGGGATATGTTTATGCATCTTGTTTAATAGTTTTCTGCCTTGGTTTCTGATGTTTTTGTCTAAGATTTAAGTTTTTCTTTTTCTACATTTGCATCTTTGATACATCTAGATTTAAAGTGTACATGTACACTGTATGATAGAGATCTGATGAATTATTTTTCAAAAGGTCATGTAATTATTTTCCAAAGTGATTATTATTTTCCAAAGTGATGATGGTTCATTTATTTTCAAAAAAAAAAAAAAAAAAAAAAAAAACATCAGTTGGTCTTCATGATTTATTGAAAATTACATCCTTTCTCTGCTGATCTATCATATATAAAACTTCCATGTATATATACTCTCTTTCTGGGCTCTTCATTCCTTTCTATTTCTGTCCAGTCATAACGAATGTAACTTGATTATAAATATTGAGACCTGGTAGATTAAAGTCTTTCACCCTCTTCTTTGGTAGAGTCTTGACTAGTGTTGGTCCTTTAGTTGTCCATCAAGTTCTATGAAAAGTTTATTAGAATTTTCATTGTAATTATGCTAAGTTGATATATTCATTTTGGTACAACTGATATTTTAATGATATAATGACATTATAGTTTATGACTAGGGTGTACATCACTAACATCAGTGAAAATGTGTTGCAAATAGATTTTAGAGTTTCTCTTAATAAGGGTCTTAGAAACATTTTACTAAATTTATTCTTACTACTTTTTTCTGATTATTATAAATAAGTATATTTACATATGTTTAAAATTACTTTTTTTTTTTTTTTTTTTGAGATGGAGTCTTGCTCTGTTGCCTAGGCTGGAGTGCAGTGACTCCATCTCGGCTCACTGCGAGCTCCGCCTCCTGGGTTCACGCCGTTCTTCTGCCTCAGCCTCCCGAGTAGCTGGGACTACAGGCACCTGCCACCACACCCAGCCAATTTTTTGTATTTTTAGTAGAGACGGGGTTTTACCATGTTAGCCAGGATGGTCTCGATCTCCTGACCTTGTGATCCGCCCTCCTCGGCCTCCCAGAGTGCTGGGATTACAGGCATAAGCCACTGTGCCCATCTTAAAATTGCATTTTCTACATGAGTATAAAGAAGTGATATTCTAATCTTTACTTCCATAATAACATATTTTTCTCAGTAATTGATAAAGAAGCAGACATATCATTAACATGTATATATATGCTTTAACATGAAACAGATTCATCTGAATGTATGTTGAACCCTACTTCTAACAATTAGAGATTATATTCTTCTTGGGTAAATATAGGAAATTCACAAAAATGATCTATTTTTTACTTCACCAAGTTTCTTTTCAATTTACATTCAATCTTTTAACTTATATGTTTGATTTTGTGATGATTTTATTTTTATTTATATAAATCTATTTTTCTTTTTAAGATTTCCTAGTATTTTTAAATACTGTTTTGTATCATTCTAGTGTTTCTGATTTCATCATTTATTATTTTAAATGTTCTTATTTTGTATTATCTATAAGTCTTTGGGTTATTGTTTCTGGTTATTCTTATTGGTGAATTTTACCTCATTTGTTTTACGTGTTTCATTGTGATACCATGTCTGTCTGGTGGCTTTACCTGTGGAAATATTGTAGGGCTTGGTTTGATGATTTATCTTTGAGAGGCAATTTGGATTTGTTTCTGCCAGACATGCAGAGGTATTACCAACCCGACCCTGCTTTAAGCCAATTTGGGGTTTTGAGCATCATCCAGATGGTGTAAATTCATACCCAGTCTCTTGGGAGAGAACTATAGCTATGAATTTTCATGAGACACTTTTCCCCTCCCATAAGACAGGCTCAGTAAATATTTCCAGCTCATCCCCTTTTGGTGGCAGCAATTCATTTTTAAACCAAGGTTTTTTCTGTAGAATATCCAAAACTTATGTATTGGTTGCACTTTCAACTCTCAACTTGCATGGACTTTGTCCTTTGTGGTTTGTATGGTCAGAAACACCGTCTTTGTTGCTGATGTTGTCAAACATTCTCACAGCAGCTATAGTTTCAAGCATCAGCTTATCACTCTCGTTTCCTGCTCCTCATTTGCTTTTGGTACGTGGGCATTTCTCTTGTAGCCCTGCAAATATGTCTGTATGTTTAGAAGAATGTTTACCATACTTTATCAGTCTTATTAAATGATTTAGCTCCCACCAACCAAATTCCTGAAAATGAATACAAATTTGCAACCCTGTCAGTAATATACAGGAATTTTCATGGGAGATTTTTTCCCCACTGAGAAGAATCTGATTCCTTTAGCACAATAGTCTGATTCAGCAATATATGATAAGAACCCAGTTTCTTGCACCCTTGATAAATTTTGCTGTGATTAATGAAGCAATCCAATCATTCATATTTGTTTTAATGTGTACTTCTTTTATTACTTTTATGAAGACATCTTTTTTGTGTGATGATGGGTCATTAGCTTTCATTTTCAACACATTTCCTGTCATTATATTTTTGCCAACTAGGAAAAAAAGCAAAAAAAGGGAGAAGGAGGAGAGAAAACATTTTCAAAGCAATTCTCTTTTGGAGCTGGTATTTTTGTCCTAGTAATTCCTTGGATAGGCTTTAGAGAATCACGTACTCCCTAAAACTGTGTGCAAAAATGTATTGATAAGAATATGCGTTTTTGGATGAATAGTCTCTATAATTCTCACTGGCTTCTTGAAATGTGATCCAGAGGTCATTAAAAACCATCACTATATTTGATACAATTTTATCCTTTTAGGGAAGGACTAGATGTTTATTCAAAATTGCTTTCTTTTCTTAGGAAAGCATTTTAGAACAGTGGAATCAAACGGGAAATAGCGAATACATAGGGAAGAATACAAAATGAAAGTTGCTCAGTCTTTTTTTAAATTGAACTTTTATTTATTTATTTTTAGAGACAGGGTCTTGTTCTTTTACCCAGGCTGGAGTGCAGTGGTGTGATCATAGCTCACTGTAACCTCGAACTCCTGGGTTCAAGCGATTCTCCCCCGTAGCCTCCTAAGTAGCGAGGACTACAGGTGTGCACCACAACATTCAGCTAATTTTTTAATATTTTGTTGAGATAGGGTCTCACTACATTTCCCAGGCTAGTCTTCAACTCCTGGCCTCAAATGATCCTCTGCTTCAGCCTAGCAAAGGGCTGGGATTAAAGGCCTGAGCCATGTTTTTGATGGGGTTTTTGCAACTAAAAGGATATTTAGAGGTTGAAAAAAAAATCCCTCAGGGATGATGCAGTTTCCTCTCTCATTTTATGAATTAAGTTGATTAAAAACAAAAATTAAAAACTCCACCTACTTAAATTGCTGATAGTCATCTTCATTTTTGGACATTAACTCTTGAATAGTCCTTACCTAATCAAACACACAAGTAGGCTTGTACATAGAAATAAATTTATACACACATTTTAAAGGAAAAAGTTAAATACATAAAGACTTATACTTTCATTTTTCTCCACAAGACAGTTTTTTATTGGAATTTTTCATTGACCTACTTTTTAAGGAATGTGGACAAGAAAATGGGGGTTGATTCTGTCTTGTGGACGATATAGTGAAGATATAGGTGATAAAATTCTTTCACAATGCCAAGACATTCATTCTAATTAAGATAGAAAGAGCAGATGGCAAATATGGGGCTTAAGAGTTATAGCACAACTAGTTTAACTTTGAATTCTAATATCTACTCCATGCTAATAGATATAACACAGCAGGTAATGTGCTACAAGTTATTAACCAGGCTCATGGGATTCTGATCTTTTCAAGGTTACGCAAAAATTATGTTGCTGTAGGTCAAAGGTGAGGGTGCTCTGTCATTGACTTTCTAAATCTAACTCCTGTCACTGCCTTTTCCTCTAGGTAATAATCTTCTCAGATAGTAAGATGTCTGTTTCTTATACAAAATTCAGTCAGCAGAAGTGTAATCCAGGTAGACTTCTATGATATAACATTTATTCAAAAAGACAAATGATGATAATTAATCTGGTATCAAAACTTCACAATTTTATTACTATTAATATACACAGATAGTAATTTTGGATGAGGGCAGGCAGGAAGGAAGAACACTTTTAGTGAAAGTGTCAGCTCCATAAGGACAAAGATCTTTGCCTGTTTTATTCAATGATGTATCCCAACCACCCAGGATAATGCCTGATGCATCACAGATTATTATTTGTTATTGTTTTTTTGTTTGTTTCAGAGAAGAGTGTGTCAATTTTTTATCTTGGGTTCATAAGGGAAGAGTTTGATGATAAGAACAATGATTCAGTACATAGAGTCATGGAATTTCAGGGCTATGTAGGGTGTGATGACAAAGGGTCATACAGTCAAAAATCTTCATTTTGTGTTTAAGGGAAATAAAGCCCAGAGTGGTTAGTAGCTTGCTGCAGATAACTTAAACAAGTTAGCTGCCGAACTGGGAACTGGAACAGAAGACGGCTAACTCCCCATCCTGTGCCCATTCCCATGTGTTATGTTGCCATTCTTCCTCCGCTGCTTCAGATGATAAAATTGAATCACAGATTCTAACTTGGTATTTGTTTATTTTTATTGAGATAGTCATATATCATAAAATCATCCTTTTATAGTATATAATTTAGTAGTTTCTAATACTCAAAATGTTGTGCAATCATCTCCACTATTTAGTTACAGAACATTTTCATCATCCCAAAATAAAATTCCATGTCCGTTAGCAATCACTCTCAACTTCCTTCAACTGCTCACTTCTGACTACCACTAATCTATTTTCTATGTCTTTTTCTGTTCTAGATTTTTCATATAAATGGAATCATACAGTATGTAGCATTTGGGGCCTGGCTACTGTTAATTAACATAATATTTGCACTATGTCTATCTATATTGTAGATGTCTATAATCTATATCTACAGATATAGGTTTACCCATGGATCAGTGCTTTATTTCTTTGTAGAGTGGATAATATTCTGTTATATAGATACACCACATTTGTTTATCTGTTAATGAGCTGATGGATATTTGGGTTGTTTCCACTTTTTTGGCTATTTTAAACATTCATGCATAAGTTTTTGTTTTGAATGTGTATTTTTAACTCTTTTTTCACATGTGCATGGGAATGGAATTTCTGGCCTATGGTAATTCTGTGTTTAACCATTTGAAAAATTGTCAGACTATTTTCCAAAGTGGCTGTACCATTTTACACTTCTACTAGCATTGTAATTTTTCTACATGCTTGCCACATTCTTTCACAGATTTTTCTTCAAAGTTTTTTGATTAGCTTGTTGTTTGCCTCAACTGTTGCCATCATCTCAGCAGACATGATGTTAAATAATGCCACTGATTGGTTTTGACAAACACCTCTGAGAAAAAGACTGTTTTCTTTAGGTGAGCTTCTGAGGCCAAATAAAGATATTCCTTGAGAGTAGGGTTTCCCAGGAAACTGCCAGACAGTTCAAATAATGACAATTCTCTGAGAATGAGGCTTTGAAAGAACTCTAGCCCCTTTCCAACCCTTCCAGTGGCATCTGTGCTGCTAGTTTACAATGTTATTTCAGGCTGTCAGTTTTCATGGCTACCACAGAGCTAGGGAGAAGTGGATGGGAATAGGGCAAGTTAAAATGCCAAAAAGCTCATTTTTTTTAACCAAGATTCAGCAGTTTTTCTTGAATAAAGGCTTCCTGAATTGTTATATGCCTTTGGTTAATTTACAGCGTTCTGAAAAGTTGATTTTGACAAATTTTTTTGCTAGTGTTCTAGTTGCTTTTATTAGGAAGAGGATTTTCAAGTCCTTACTCTACCATTCTTGCTGATGTCATCATCACCAGGTGGCTTGTTTTCTAATTACTAGAAAAGAATTAAGAAAGAAATTAAGCCCTGGGTGCAGGCAAATAGAGAAAAGAGGGTTAAAAAGCAATTAGTGAAGAACAGGAAGAAGGAAAGAGCTTATTTGGGAAATTTGAAAGAATAAATGATGTGTGCATCTTTTGTTTACGGAGGATACTAAGTGCATAATCTTTTATGGATCTATGCCTGAAGGAATGCTAAAAAATACAAATGGCATATTTTATGAATCTTTAGCAGATTCATGCTTGTAGGACAAATCTTTCTATAATAGCATGTGCTGAGTGTGTTGAAAAAATGCAGCCAATCTTTTTCTTTCTATTTTTTTTCACAGTTTTGTTTTTAAGGAAGAATAAAAAATCTAAATAAAAACATTGACTAAGTTTAAACTCTGTTTTATATTGTGTATTAAAATCTAAGCCAATGGAAAAATTGAATTTAAAGTGATGGCGTAAGGACAGTTAGTTTAGGGAAAGAAAATATCTTTAAAGCCTGAACTTTACCAGAATTTATAATTTCCACATTTTCCTTCCTATACTTGAATTAAAAAAGGGTAAGTCTCTCAATGACAACAATTTACAACTTAATTCCATCTTAGAGCTAAGCTCACTGCCACCTTAGAAAGTGATCTAATAAGTTAATGCCTAGTAGGTTTTTAATTACTGATAATTATCTGATGCAAAACCATTAAAGGCATAACCTTTATGTCAGTATACCCTTGTGCGAATCATACAGGAAATTAATTTCAAGGAGTATTGCCTTTGATGACATTATCTACCCTCACCCCACCCAGTCCTCCTGGGAGTATTTGAAATATGGGACAGGCAATGTTGATACTTGTTAGCACTTTTATCGCAAAGTTATCAGAGAAGAACAATTAACAGAATATAAAACATAGGACAAGTAGCATAGCCAATGGGAAGAGACTGCTTTGAATTCACATAAACCTGCATTTGAATCTCAAATCCAACACTTACCAGAAGTGTGACTTTTAGGAAATTTCTTAACTTCTCTGACCCTGTCTCCTTGCAGCTGAATTGGAAATAACAATATCTACTTCATGTGCTTCTGGAGAAGACTAAATGGTATATCTTGTACGAAGTGCTAGAACAGTAGTAACTGAAGAAAGAGCATTCGATATTGGGGTGGCCATAGCAATTGGCCACTCCAGTACTGGTAGTCATGGTAGAAAGGTAGTCATGGTCCTGGTTACCATTCAGGTGCACATGGAGGCTGAAATTCTCTGTGGACTAAGTGGCATTAGAATGTCCTTCACCTCACTCAAAGACTTGAGGAGGCCGTCTGTCTCCAGGACTCCTGTTCCGGGGGTCTTGGCTGTCTGTGTGCTCTCCAAAACCAGTGCTCTCCAGCAGCCAACAGACTTGCAAGTGAGGGAAACTCCCATTCCCCCACGAGCCTTCAGTTAATCCACCAACTCTGGGACTTCTTGAGTTGAGTTCTTGGAATCCTGAGTCACATTAAAATCTGCTGCCATTACCTCAGTCTTAACAGGCAGAGGAAAGAGGCCATAATTGCTTTTATTCTGTGTGTGTGTGTGTGTGTCATTTCTTCTTTTTTCTCCCTCTGAAAGCCACTATTTTGATATATCAGACTAGGGAATGGAACTGGCCTGAAAGAGTCAGTTCCAGTTTCCCTTTAGTGTTTCTCTTCCCTCCTGCCATCACTGTGGTAGTTATGAGATCATATGATGTCTGGACAGTGTCAAGCTGAGGCCGTCTATCAGTGCTACACTTCTAGTAAGATGCAATTAGAATCTTGTGACAGAAAGATATTTACACTTTGGGAAATAAATACTGAAGATATAGAGCCTTAAATTAAAGGTTTTCTTCAGTGGGGCACGTCACACTCTGGTTAGGAGGATTTTCCCTGTTTCTCTGTCATGCATGTTCTATTTGACCTTTTTGTTGGTTGGGGAAGGGATAAGTTTTAGGGATTTTCTCAGGATATGGGGTCTGAACCAAATATATGGAGGTGGAAATATGAAGAAAGGTACAGATATGAAGAGACAATTGTTAGTAGAAGATAAGGCAAGAAACAAATAGTGGAGGGATGGCATGAAGAATAGGACACATTTAAGACTCTCTGGTGTCTGTCTTGGGGTAGATTTTGCAATCCTACTGCATATGAGATAGGTACTAAAGAAAAAGATGTAGGTATCGAGACAGAAAAGAGTGTGAATTTTGGACATGCTCATGAAATACTAGTTAGAACATCTTATTACGTAGTTAAAAATGTAAGTCTGCTGTCTTGATATATAAATTTGTGGGGCATCCGTATATATGGAGCACCTGAAGCCATGGGAGTGGATGACATATTAAGGAAACTCTTCATAGGAAGAGAACTTCAGACATGCAGACAGAAGACGGAGGAACATTAATCATTAAAGGGATACTAGAAGAAGTGGACAAACATGAAAGACTCAGAAAAGCAGTCAGAGACGCAGCAGGAGAATCAAGAAGGAGTCCTCCTGTGGAAGCCAAATAAACAGGAAGGACTCCGAAGAGAGAGGTTAATAGTGACTATTGTAATAGTTTTCTAACTGGTCTTTCTCCCTCTAATCTCTTTCTCCATGCTTCCTGGCCTCATTCTGCTGTCCAAATTACCTCTCCAATGTGTACATCTATTCACATTCTCAGACTTGCTGTTTTGAGATATCTGCAACATTCAAACTTTCATACAAATAAGAATTACCTAAGCCTAACTCATTGCATAAACCTAATTGGCTTATTGAAAGGCCAGTTCTGGGCCTCATGCCCAGAGATGCTAATTTAGTATGTCTAGACCCAAGAATATACCTTTTAACCAAAGTCCTCATATAGTCAGATGCAGATGGTCTATGGATACTTTATGAAGCAATGTTTAGAGAATGAAGTTCAAGTTCCTTAGTAGAAGTTCATGAACTTTCACTTCTGGTTCCAATCTCCATTTCCCTCCTCATCATTCCCTTCTACCCTCTATCACCTCCTCCTCCATCAGGGACTCTACATGCTAGCCCTGCCAGAAACACAAAGATGGAATGGGAAGGAGGAAAGTCCTTCCCGGGAAAGGGATCAGCCTATGCAAAGGGACCATGGTGAGACAACATAGAATGTGAGAAGATCGTCTAGTTTGAATGATTCCAGCATACCTACAGAAATGGGTCTGGAAAGCACAATAGGGCCAGACTGGAAAACACTGAAGGTCAAGTTGGGGAATATACAATTGTTCAGCAGTAAACTGGAATGTTTGGCTCTTTCATGCTTTGTTTTTTCATTTTTTTCACTTTCAATCCTGGATCTAGGTATTAGCCTCTTCTTACTGTGATTGAAATTATATCTTCAGTGTTGAGTCATGAATACCTCATGAAGAGGTATTCAAAAATGAAGAATGAAGTTAAATTTTTAAAAATTCTATAATGATTAAAGGGTCCTGAATTATCTAGAGACAGTAGAAACGCAATTAGTCAATTTTCAATTTTCCAAAGCCTGGTTGAGAGGCTGGTAAGCCACTGTGAGTATGCTCTTAACTTTTACAAAAGAAGAAAAGCAAGACATAGCTCAAGTAGCTGGAGTTCTGACTCATCACCATAAAACTGAACACCATGAATTTCTCTCCCAGGGAAGATTTCAGCCCAGCCAGGTCCAAGAGAACATACGAGCACCTTATGCTGAACACACACTTAGAGAACTGGATGGTTTTTGCCATCTGCTAAGCCTCACATAGCCTCCAGTTTGAAGTTGAAGTGATGTCAGAATCTGATTTAAGCAGCTTACATATGTTGCACTGCAGAAAAAACATTGGACGCTGGGGACTCTGAAAAACAATGGTAGGTGTTTGGGATCCGTAAGTGCTTAGTGTTTGTGACAAATAGGCCCTGTAGCCACAGGCCAACACTTCCCCCCTACTTAGATTTAAGCATAAGGTTTTCTCCTTTGCTTAGTAAAATAATTTTCACATTATCTTGTATATAATTGGAACCACATGATCATCATTCATTGAAGCAGGTAAGGTTATTGTAGTTAATCACAATCCTCTTTTGTTGCTTTAACTTTGACAGAAAATATCAGTACTATGGCATACTTTGGAAAATTATGTTATGAATTTGCCACTTTTGATAATGTTTTGGGAAAATTTAGGTGCATAATAAGTGGATAAGTTTATAGTCACTGACCTTTACAATTCTTCAAGGGCCTCACATGCATACTGAGCATTGTACAAATCACTCAACTTGTCCTCTGCAGCTTTCTATGGTGTGACCCTACCTACTTTTTGCTCCTTTCTCATACTTTCCTATCCAGTGCATACGTACAATTACAAGTCTTCAAATATGCTGAATTTTTAAAAAATCTCTCACTGCATTTTCTTTGTCGTTTCTATGTCTAACTTTTTCTTTCCTTTTCTTCCTGCTTTTCCCATTATCTCTCCCTGTTGGTAACCTACCTAACAGTAAGGATCTGTTTGAGTACCTTTCTCCCATGGAGCCTTTTCTGATTACTTCTTGTAATTTTGTTATATCACTTAGCATGGGTTGCCTTGTTTCACAGTTTTAATATGAGTATTTTAAAGATCTACATTTAAAGAATCATCCTCATCATTCAAATGACAATCCTTGTCCCCATCATGTGCATTTCAGATCCTCGTCACGTGCAAAATTCTCAAGGCCTGAGTATCAGCAGTTGCTATAAGAAAAGGTAGTAATTGTTCCATTATTTTGTAGCTTTTAAAAATGAACAATGTTCCATTTAAACTCAAATTTTGGAGTTCTGTTAGAAAAGTTGTAGCTCTAGCCACTTTTGTATGTAGAATAGCAATTGGCTAGTTATTAACATTGGCTGAATTTTTAGAGAGGCAGGGTCCCTCCAGGTTTCCATTCAACCCTTTATACTTTAAGTTTTCCGCCCTAGTCCCTCTAGGCACTGAGTTGTGCCTCCTGGGCTTAGATGTTTCCCACATCCATTCTTCTTGTTTCTAGACACCTTTCACTCCAGATTTCCTTCGATTTCTATGCTGGTAAGCTTTTGTCACCTCATTCTTGCTATTCATGCTCCTGAAGGTTTTCACCTATCACTTCCATATCCTCTATGCAGACATGGATTCCCCTTGTAATTCTTCAAAGTACAACTAACATTAGGCTGCAATGTTTCAACAAAACCTTTCTGAATAATGGAGTAGGAAATGTTAAAACCAGATATCTGATGCTACATCTCTTGGCATCCATGATCTATATCTCTTACTAGCAATTTACCTTCTTAGACCAAGACCTGCCAAGGGCTTGTGCTCCTTTACTGGAAAGCCTTCTTTCTCCCTCTATTCCATCTGAAACAGAAGTGGTAAAAAACAGTTGACAGAATAATCTGCATAAAATTTCACACTTCTCCTAATGAAGTTAGCTTTTACATTATGAAATGAAATAAATCAGTATTTCTTCCTCAATTGAGGGATTGTCTAAGAACAACGGGTAAGAATTTGCATTGTTAATGACTAAAATTGTTCACCAAAGTGGTGAACAAGGGTCTTAGACAATGTTCTCCTGGGTCAAATTTCCACCTTTGAAACACAGCAGTTTCTTGGAACTCACAAAAATGTAGATTCACCTCAATGGGTGAGAATGAGTATGTTATCACTGACATTGTTTAGAATTGCCAGTGCATAGTGATAATAAGGAGAAGACTGCCTTTCTTTCAAGTTGGTTTTATTGTTTTTTTTCAATTCTCTACACACAATATACCCTGTTACTGCCTGCACATGGGGAAGAGAGGGAGTAAGAGGAGGACTCCTCCTATTACTTGTCCCCTCCCCTGCCACTGCTTGGAACTTCCCAAAGTGGCAACTTTCCCAGATTCAATAACTTTAAGAGCAAGATGATTCCATCTTAGGAAACGGGGAAAAATACTGGCAGTACTTTTGACATGAAAGAAAATGATTAAATATTTGTTTACATGCTGTTGTAATTTCTAGGAATACATGTTTTGTTCCATAGAGACAGAAATTTTTATGCATCTAGAAAACATCTGGGCAACAAGTGTGCACTGTTTGTTGTCTTGAATTGAGATGAGTTGAATATATATCCTCTTTGTTTGAAGTTTTGCCTAGCCAAGAGTCATGAAGTTTTTTCTCAAAATTTCTTGGGCAATTCTCCAATGCACATCTAGTGCACTAGTTTCTATCAAGAAAGTGTGGAGTGAAGGGTTTGGAGCAGAGTTGTGGGTGAAAAAGAAACTGTGATTTCAGCTATCCTGTTGGGCCAGGGATAAGGAGGACCAAGGGTTTATACTAAATATAACAGTAAAAGAAAGCTTTAGAAACAGACCTCTTGGATTTGACTGTCTCCACCATCACAAACTAAGTGACACTGGGCAGGTTGTTCAGTTCCTTATGCTCTAATTTTCTCCTTCATACATTGGAGAGAAGAATAGTGTGTTTTTCATTAGAGTTACTGTTCAGGTTAAATAAGTCAAATACATTTAGCAGGATGTCGGGAATAGGAACACTTGTGTACTGTTTATGAGTATGGAGTCTGGTGCAAAGCGACCTGGAAAGTGAACTGACCACACTTAATCAGGTTAAATATTTTTTCGTAAACTCCACAATAACCTAGTAATTTCACTTCTAGGAATAGGCCCCAAAGAAATTTTTACATAGCACTGTAAGAAGACAAGTCAGGTTTCCCCAGTCATCAAGTGGGGATGAAAACTAACATTTATTAAATTCCTACTGTGTTCTACAGAGGCAGTGGTCTCACTTAACCACCAAATATTATTATTATTATTATTTTATTTTATTTTTTTTTTGAGATGAATTCTCACTCTGTCACCCAGCCTGGTGTGATCTTGGCTCACTGCAACCTCTGCCACCTGGGTTCAAGCGATTCTCCTGCCTCAGCCTCCTGAGTATCTGGGATTACAGGCACCTGCCACTGCATCCAGCTAATTTTTGTATTTTTTAGTAGAGATGGGGGTTTCACCATCGTGGCCAGGCTAGTCTTGAAATCCTGACCTTGCTATCCACCTGCCTCGTCCTCCCAAAGTACTGGGATTACAGGCATGACCCGGCCAAATATTCTTATAGAATTATTGTATTATCTGTTTAACAATTGAGAGAAATGATTTTCAGTGAAGTTGCATAAGCTGCTGAAGGACACTTAGCTAATGATGGACAAAGCTGGGATTCAAACTCAGGTGTACATTTTACTTCATTGCAATATCCTAAGCAGTATCTAAAAATGATAATTATCTCTCTTCTGTTTCCCTCACTGATTCTTTGCATGAATGAGCTCATGTGTTATATCACATGATTTTTCAACTTCGTCTCCCTGTCAGTTCATTTCTCAAGTTTTGCATATTATCTCTCTTTCATTTAGTCTTTTTCATCCTATTCTTTTTACTCTCTGCCTTTTTTCCCACTTAATTGAAGATAATCAAAATTTACTTTGGATTTTTAAAAATAGAAGATTGAAGGATAAGAAAAATTCAGTTACACTAATAGTTACAAATTAAACAAATTGGAAGTCAGCTTTATTTTAAAATGGAACCAATCAACTGCCTTTTCAGATGTCAGCCAGGTCATGCTATTCATTTCTTTCTTTTTATAAGTCTACTCAGTTTAATAGAGTATTTTGGTTTTTAATGAGAGGTCTTTAGGACAAGGTCCAAGTTCATTGACTTCTGTTTTATCCACCCATTTTCTCACTTACTTTCTTAAAGGGTAAACTATGTCTCCTCAACTTTGAAAATGGAATTTAATTTTTCACTGATGTGAGTAATTTCCACCCTTTGGTAAAGGATATTTGTCATATAACTACATATTTCACTAATGGATTGGTTAGTCTGTATTAAGAGATCCCAGGGGACATTAACTCTTCAAACACTAATTTTTCATGTTTGATGTGATGATGACTAAGTTTTAAAGAGCTTTGTAGACTGATTACAAGCAAGCAGGCAAACAAACAAACAAACACCCATTCCTAAGCGTGATTAGTTGCATAAAGATAAATTAGATATTTTATAACTTGCCGGTAATGGCACAGAGGAGCTACACAAAGTGGTTCACAATGAGTTTCATTATGAAGGAACAATACCCTGGCCAACAAAGGAGGGATAGATTAATAACAAATGTTCCTCATTTGTATTTGGTGCTGGGCTCTGTGAATTATTTATGTTTCTGGGCAAGGCCTGGGAAGTATTTCAATGAAGCCTAATTTGTCAAGGTTACTTATACTTTACCATATTTTTCCTAACTATATCTTTCTGGATAGTACCACACATAAATATTTTCATTGTGTTATACATTTATTTGCAATATTGATGGCACTGTAAAATGTGGGATATTAGCACTTCTTTAACCAATGTCAGACTAAGAATTAAGATCAGAAACACCAGTGCCTTTCTTTTAGAAATATGGAGGTTAACTTTGATTATTATTCGGCTTTTGTGGCTGATGAGCCAGCTATAAGTCATACTGTGGAAAATTTATTGTCTAGAAATCATGCTACTGAATATTTTATCTTACTGGAAATGTGCTATAAAGGGCTGCATCTTTAATCAAATACATGATGATGTTGCAATCTCTTGGTTGTACTATCATATTAAAAAGTTGAGGTTAAGCACAACCAAAGGCATAGCTCCTGGGGAGAGCAGTGATTGTGCATGTGGATGTGGATGTGGGTATTATTCCTCAAAGAACTTGTTTTACTTTGCCTTTTCATTTAAACGTATAAAAATGTTAAAAAGGGATGTAATGTTCAGATCCCAGTCACACCAGGTAGAGAAGCATAAGAGACACTACAGTCAGGAAGGAAACAAAGAATACAAATCAAATAATTGCTGCTCAAGTGTTTTCAGTTTCTATCCTTGATATGTGTGCCAAATTTCACAGAAAATTTTAGAACATTTTCTGCTCAAAGAAAGCAGCCATTTTATAAGGGCAGAAATAAAATGCCTGCTTCATACTCGGAGGTGCCGTGAATGTGCACTGTGCGCCTGGCTGTCGGGTGGTCACACCTCTCCCTCTTTCTACCACTTCACACATGGATGCTTGGGGGGGTTGCTATGGTGGTTTTGTGTTTTGTTTAGGAATTGGAAAGAAGAAATAATTGTTCATTGTTGGATTTGATTTTCAGTTCAAGCCTGTTTATGACTATTGGACACACTCTCTCCTGATGCTTTTATTTCTTTTCAGTGATAACACACAGAAAGGAATACTGAAGGGGGTTTCAAATTTCCAAATTTGAAAAGACCCCAGCTGAGAGGAGACCTAGAGGGTGGTTGAAAACACCACTGAAATATTATCAAAACAGCATCATTCATGTCTTGACCTTGTTTAGCTATTTTTAGTGTCGATCTCATTGTTCTTTTACAACTTTTTCACCATAGCTTTATTGTTTTCTAAAAATGTTTCTCACTATAACTCTCATAACCTGGGTGAGCCTAATTGCTTATAGCTCAAGATAAAAACCACGTTGCTAAAGCTTACAGTTGGAGTGGCTCACTCTAAATAATGAATGTGCTAGCCAATGCTATTTAATGGAACATTTTTGATAATGGAAATATTCTGTATATTAGCCGCTAGCCATATGTGGCAATTGGGCACTTGGAATATGGTTAGTGTACCTGCGAAACTAAATTTTTATTTAAATTTAAATAACCACATGTGACTAGTGGCTACCATATAGAACCAGCATAGCTATATACATATATTCAGGATACTGTTAACTCTTTTTTGTTGAGCAAGGTCAATATATTCCTTTAAAAATACTTTTCTAAGTAAAATGTCCTTTCTTATTTTATTAAAAATTAATCTAAATAAACTCATTTTTTGTGTGTTTGTGTTTGCTAGTGTTGGGAAAAGTGGGTAGTAGGAGAGATAGTGACAACTATATTTCTATGTTTATATATTATTATGTATAGGAAATAATATGTGACAAGTTCTTTCCTGGCAAATATGTTTTACCATTAGGATCTGGGGATTTATTTTAAGTGAAACCAGGTGGTGTGCTATTTCAGAACTAAGAGGAATTATAGCAAGACTCCACTTGATATCTAGCAGTCGTGTTCTGTTAACTTTACTTGCAAGAAGGGATGATAAGAAGCCAGAAGTAAATGAAAGAGACCTCTGAGGAGTTCTGGATGGCCCAGATGTCCTTGACTACCTTAATTTGCTTTGCTCTCCTACATGTGTATACCTTGTTCATTCACACTAGACTCACTCTTCCTGTTACAGAATGTGGAGTGTTTTATTCTGTCTTTGCTTAGATGGTCCTCCTTTAAGGTCCTCTTTCTGTCTGCTGAAATCCCATCTACCCCTGAAGGTCAAGCCCATGCTCTTTGTATCTGGGCCCTTGGGCTTCTGCTTCTTCAGCTCAGTGCCTGAGAATTCTTTTCCTGCAGGTAACAATCTAATGAAACATGATTGGACACAAAAGGAAGGAGACTGGGCTGGCTTATAATGTCCTAAAAAGTTTACTCCTGATCCTAAACTTATTTCCAGTCAGAAGCATTGTTTCCTTTGACAGATAAAAGTTATATAGGGTAAGGTACTTGGAGACACAGGGAGGATCAGGCTTCTTGTAATCTGGCTCTTTTCAGCTCTTGTTACTCCCATTTCCAGTATTTACAGTTGTAATTGACCTCCACCTTTAGGGCGTGATAAAGTGTTTTCTTCTCTTATTCACAAAAATATGTTCTTATCTGTCTTTATTGATCTCAAAAGTATAGACAGAAAGCATTTCTCTTAACAAACTTATATTCCTCCTATTATTCTTTCTTTTCTTAGGACAAGGTCTCATTCTATTGTCCAGGGTGCAGTGTAATCGCACAAACATAGGTCACTGCAAGACAAGCTGGGAGTGACAAGGTGGCGATCCTCCCACCTCAGTCTGCTGAGTAGCTGGGACTACAGGCATGTGCCATCATGCCCGGCTAATTTTTTTTTTTTTTTTTTTGATAGAGATGGGGTTTTGCTATGTTGCCCAGGCTGGTTTGAGCTCCTGGGCTCAAGCTTTCCTTTTGCCCTGGCCCCCCAAACTGTTGAGATTATAGGCGTGAGCCACTGTGCCTGGCCTCATCCTGCCTCCCATTATTCTTGATTGCCTTCAAGTGGACTAACTTACAGTGGCTTTCTTTCTTTCTTAATACTATACATAAGTTTCTAAGAGTTAGCCAACATTCTCCTGTTTCCTTTCATTTGGATCTCTTGTCCTCATTTGCTCCAACTTTTATGAGCACATAGTCTGCATCCAAAAGACAATCAATGATAGTTTAACCAACTGCTTTGCTGCTATGTAACAAGGACTGCCATCTGCTCAGTTTGGGATCTTGGGAGTCTCACTGTTCTTCAATTTTACCAGGACTCTAGTGGATCTGTCACTTGCAACATCTCGCGCCTGAGAGCGTATGTATGAGTTAGGACTGTTTGGATTTCAAGTGGCAAAATTTCAAATGGTCTTGGCTTAAGCAAAAAATTATATTTATTCAAAATATGCTGAACAGAGGACAACAATACTGAGGGAATAAACACAAAGCAGTTAGGCTACATAAACACGTGACTGCCTGGGCTTAACTAACTTCAAAACTCTGTCTCTCATTTTTGCTTTTCTCTGTGTGCTGGTATCATTCTTCATTCCAGCTCTAAACATACCCTTCACTATGGGAAACAGGGCCAACAACCACCCAACTTGGCTTTTGGGTCACAAGTCTGAATATCCCGAAAGGGTCTGATTGATCTAACTTGGGTCAGCCTATCCCTGGATCAATTTACTGCTACTTACTACCCTAGGACTTTGGCCTTATTCTCTTTGCCAGCAAACGTAAAGGGACAAAAGGTAAACTGTGAATAGATTATAGAACTTTAAGACTCATCTAGCAAGGAAAGGTTTTACATAATTTTTTTTTTTTTTTTAAGACAGAATCTTGCTCTGTCACCAGGCTGGAGTTCAGTGGCACGATCTCGGCTGACTGCAACCTCCACCTCCCAGGTTCAAGCAATTCATTTGCTTCAGCCTTCTGAGTAGCTGGGACTATAGGCACGCGCCACCATGCCCAGCCGTTTTGTATTTTTAGTAGAGACAGGGTTTCACCATGTTGGCCAGGATGGTCTCAATCTCTTGACCTCGTGATCTGCCTACCTCGGCCTTCCAAAGTGCTGGGATTACAGGCGTGAGCCACTTCACCCAGTCTTATGTAATTTTTTGAAAAAAAATTATAAGTGGCATTTTAGGAATTGTAACCTGGAAGCTGGTGCAGATAAGGACCCTACAGACAAATTCAGTGGTTGTGGAGAGGGTCCGGGCAACGTTTAGGATGGGACAATCTAATTAGACAAGAAGATAGAAGCACTGAGAGGATACAGGAAGTTGTCAGATCTTAGTTCTCACATCCTCCTTCTATATTTGTGCTATGTATTTAATTTCTGCTTTTTGTTCACCAAACTGGCCATTTTCTACTTTTAACTCCAGAGCTTTGTACATGCTTTTCTTTCTATCTAGTTACTCCAATTTATTTTTAAAATCTTTACTAAACTAGGGTTTTTAGGGAGAAGATGAAGCAAATGAGGCAAAGCTGAGAAAATTGTGAATAGAAAAAATTGAAATATTTTAACAACAGATTATTATAAAACTAGAACAGATGACATAAATTCAATGCAATAAATCTTTTTTCAGTATCTACTATTTTCAAGGAGGTTTAATCAAAAGGACTATAAAGTTTCTGGGTTTGGAAACTAAAATCAAGAAGGGGTAGAAATTAAGGAATTAGGACAGTAGTTCTCACTTTGTTTAGGTGATAAAACATCTGAGATTTATGTTACTCATTGGGTAATAAGCAAAATAAAATATTGATATACTAATATAAAGGAAATAAATATAAAATTTTGTGCTTAATCAGGTACAATCTTGTAGTACATTTCAGCACAGACGATCTGTAATATCTGTCAAAATTTTAGGAATATAATTCTAGGGGGAAAATTCCAAATTGAAAAAAAGTCTATTCTACTGTCTTAACACTGTTCTCTGAATTGAGCAAAGAAATGAAGTGCTGGATTTTAGTGATGGGGCATTCAGGTGGAACTCAGGGGCAGCATGGTCTGAGAACCAGTCCATCAGGAGTCAGAGTTTGAGTATGCTCTCCAAGGGCACAGGGTGAACTTTATCAGCATGTGTGTTCATTGCTCCCTGCTGCGTACCTCCAGTTGCATGGATTTAGGGCCTGCTACAACATATGATCCCAGCAAGACAAACAAGAAGCCCATCTTGACATACAACAAGAGACAGTGGGTTCTCAGTTCTGGCTATATATTAAGATCATTTGAGGAGCTTTAAAGCAAATGTAGATGACAGAGCCCACCCCAGACCAATTCAATTATAATCTCTAGTGTGACATGTGGGCATGGCTCTTTAAAAAGTATTCCCCAGTTGATCCTAATGTGCAACTAGTGTTGAATGAGGATCACTAATGGAAGAGATGAAAAGGAATCGCAAGTGTCCTAGTTTAACAATCCAGAGTCTTGGATTATTATTAACACTAGGGCAGTGCAATGTAACTATCGTATATCTCAATTTTCTGGGAAATGAAGGAAATAAAAGGATGAAGAAGACATCATGCATTTTTCTAGCTCTATGAATTTTTAGATGTACTCCTGGAAATTTGTATATAAACAAAACCTTATATAAGTAGACGCAATATAGTTAAACAAATCCTGTGATGAATCTTTGAGTAATGCAAATAATATATGTATAATACTTATAATATAATTTTTATATATAATTCAATAGCAATCACATTCAGAAACTAAATCACTGAGTATTTCCCTGTTAGGGATACTTCAACAAATAAAAAAAAAAAAAAAAAAAAAGATTTCACCAAGCAGACCAGACTCTGGTTGTCATAATCATTATCCAGAGAGGATTTTTATCAGTTCTCCATACTCTCCCTTTGTTAATGTTTCTAAGTGACTATTAATTTCTCATTGCTTTTCTTGAGAATGTTGAAGATGTCATCACACTCGTGTACTGGGTCATCTGAACAATGTTTTGCTTGCTAAATACCAGTATACTCTCAAAATCACTTACACATTCTTTTTTATTTTTTTAAAATTCATTTATTTATTTATTTATTTTTGAGACAGAGTCTTGCTCTGTCACCCAGGCTGGAGTGCAGTGGCGCCATCTCGGCTCATTGCAAGCTCGGCCTGCCAGGTTCACGCCATTCTCCTGCCTCAGTCTCCCAAGTAGCTGGGACTACAGTCGCCAGCCACCACGCCCGGCTAACTTTTTGTATTTTTAGTAGAGACGGGGTTTCATCTTGTTAGCCAGGGTGCTCCTGATCTCCTGAGCTCGTGATCCACCCGCCTCTGCTTCCCAAAGTGCTGGGATTACCAACATGCATCAATGGGTTCTGCCTAGATTTTATACCATTGCCTGTGGACATAACTTCAACAACTGTATTGCATGACTTGAAACTTATCTCTCTGTTATTCTCTTACTTTCTCTGTGATAGTTGATTTCTGCTTTAATCCAACTACGCTTTATTGTTACCGTTTTCTGGATGAAAAAACCGAGAGCCTGAGAGCTTCCTTACTGGTCTAGTTTACACAGCAAGTAAAACAGAAAATTGATGTCAGGGCTGTTTTATTCTCTAAACTCTGCAGCTTTATGCCAGCACCCAAATGTAAAACAAAATGTTCATTTAATAGATGTTTAGAAAAATCTGTGTGCAGGAGTTGTGGGTGATAGAAAGTTAATAGAGTAACCCTCATTAGGATTCCTCTTAAGAAGGAAGAACTCAGGAGTTTCTGGTAACATAATTTGATAGTTGCTCAGGATAGGTGCTGAGACCTGAGAACTAAAGGTTTGGGTGAACCAAACAAAGGTTTGGGTGAACTTGGTTTCGGTGGAGCTAAACTGTTGGTTAAGAAGGGGGATTTTGCTTGTTGTTCCTGAGGAGGAGAAAGAAATTAGAGGTGATGGAAAATAGAGATAGGTAGAACCAAGAGATAGCAGAGGACGATGAGCTATAAAACCCTAGTCAAATCTAACAAGTCCTGAATAACTAAGGTGAGTCACTTTCTCATGGAAACTTGTAAAGAATCTTGGTTTTTCACCAGAGCATCCTAGGACAATTAGAGAGGTCTGTGGGAGGCTGTGAGGCATAGAGATGCTTAGGGGAGAAAGCATGCACTCATGGCTCAACTCATGAAATTGGGTTCAGAGTTCAGGACAAGTTTAAAGAGATGTTGCAGGGCAGTGAGTGGGTGAGGAGGGGGAGGAGGGGTCATTAGCTGACATGTAGCTGACATGTGTTATACCAAAATGAAGAGAATATGCCCCACTAGCTTCAGCCAAAAATATGAAACAGAATAATTTTAGAGACAACAGCAATGTGAAAATGATTTACTTATACTCTTAAAAAGTCATTGCCAATGGCATAATAACCCAGAATGTTTCAAGACATGTAAAAGATTAGCAAATAGAGGAGTCTAGAGGTATAATAATTAATAGTGATAGTCTACCATATTTCTTTAGCTGAGTAACCCAGGTGTGCAAAAGTAAAGACATGATGAAGTAGGTCAACATTTGTGTAGTTGTAAGAGAATCACAATTCAGGGATTTAATTAAATCATTTATTTTTCCCCCTTAGACATAGTGTTTCATCATGGAAGGCTTATGAAATTTAAAAAAAAGTCAAACCTACCTTACTTTCTAACTTGGAATTAATTTTCCTTGGTGTAGAATTGCTAAAATGGACTTCATTATGTTCACTGAATTTGAAATAACTGCTGTGGCCTACTTTATTATTTTCAGTGATGAAATATTGCTGAATTTCTCATAATGTACCAAGACACTGATGTGGACAAGTGAGTTGCATATTTACAATATGTTGTTCTTTCGTTTTACTGTGAAAGGTATTCTTAAATTATTTTAACAGAGCATATGCCTCTGTAATAAGTCAGTCTCCAAAATTTAATTGTTTACAATGAATATGCCAGGTTCTTTAGAAGATATATTATTCTACTGGTTAAAAATATTAAGCAATTCCCAGAGCACTTACATTCAATTAGGTTTGACTAGTTCATTATAGTTTTTTACTTAAAAAAGAGGAGGCAGAGACAAGAGCCTTCAGAATAATGATACCAGTCCCCAAATTTTCATTCTAAATTTAGGTCACGTAATTAGTGTGTGTTGCCCATAACAAACAGGGCAATTATAATGGTAAATGCCCATCGGTTAAATCTACCTGGAAAAGTGGATTCCTTATTTGTGTGCTTTAACAACAGTGGAATAACTCCTGAAACCAAGATTTTAACTACAACTTGTGTACTTTCAAAATCTAGCATTTACTACTTGTATAAATTTGTCATACCTATTTCATAGCTTCCTACAGAAATGGCACTTGAGCTAAATGGTGCTTGTGTTCACCATGGAAGAAAATCAAATGGGTATGTAGTCTAGAATGAAAGTACAATACCATATTAAATTACATTTTTTGACTAAGGAAGACCAGCAAAGGTATTTTAGGCATCAGTCAATGAAAACCCCACTTGAGGTATTTGTGTTCTGCTGTGTCTGCAGTTGTGTAATCACTGGGGATCTGATTAGCTCTGTGTGTATCTTTTCTCATTTGTCATCTAACTTAGAGATCCGTATGCAAATGAGAGTTAATGGGGGCATAATAGGGAAGTTGTCACACTCCCTTGGAGATGTTACCTCCCTGACACAGAAATGCAGTAATAGATTATTTTTCTCCATGAGGAGGAAACTTTTCTCTGTTTAACTTTCTGGGTATATTTTTCAACACAAAATTTATATATTATCTTCTTCTATGGGTCATGAAAATGAATTGGTTAAATACAGTGATCATTAGCAGCAAAAGAAAGAAAAAAAAAAAAAAAAAAAAAAACCCCAGTCTCCTGGTTGGACACATAAGTCTCCAACAACTTTCTTATACAGTAAGCATGAATGAGTTTCCAAATTTACAGCGCTGTGGGCCAGGCCCTGGCCCCAGGTAAAATCCCAGAGTAAATGCTACCCAAGCTCTTTTAAAATAACCAGTTGGTCTATGTTGGCGAACTCTCTGCTTCATTACACACCACTGCCCCTTTTTCTTTTGAAATCTCTGTATCATTCATTCCAGCCTACCTTGGTAAGAATTATTTATATATTAACAAATATGAATTACATACACCTATTGTCATAGATCCTAAACATCATTTCCCTCTCACGTAGAGTTACTACATTGAATTTTCACCTTCAGCTAATTCGATTTGGTTAAACAATGTGCATGATATCTATTATCATAGGAATGTCTATATTGGTTACAGCTAGATCCAAAGTGGAAAACAAAGATACCTTTAGGCGTGAACTAATTCATTATTGAAACGTTTGAAATGTTTCTATCCTTTTTCTTAATCATAAAATAAAATCTGCAATTGTGTTTCTATTGCCAAAACCAGAGGTACCAATTTCTCACAAAGGGACAAAGTATGCTGGAATTTGTTCAAGAGTAGTGCTATAAAATCCAAGTTATTGATTTAGTTAAGGATTTCCTCCAAAGATCATGTACAATATGACCCTTGTTTCTCTCTTTTACATCTGAACTATTTTCAGAAGATGTTTTTCCCAGGGTTCTACTTGAGATAGATCCTTGATGAGGCACATAAAGAACTGATGTAGGTAGACTGATAAGACAGATGCCATCAATAAATGCCTTCCCAAAAATACTTGCCTGTCACAAGTTAATTTGAAGCAGTATTTTCTGTCATGAGGGTGGATTAATTTTGTCCATTTTCTCCTCTTGTCGTAATTCTTGTCATGTGAATAAGAATGTATTATCAAGAAGAACACACTAGACATTATAATTCTGTGATAACTCATTTTTGTGACAAAGAATATAATGAGACCAGACAATAGTGCAAATTCATCATATTCTTACAGTGAACTTAGTATTGACTTCCTGGCTTCTTTTCATGATTTCGAGAGCATGTCACTTATGGTTTTATACCAACCAAATGATTAAAGGAACCACCACTCAAAGACTTGTATTGATTACAAAAGCCTTTTCAACAGGGAAATAAGAGAATCATTTTGATTTTCTTTCCTTTCCAGCTTAAACACATGTTTAATGTATATCTGTGATTTCGTTTTGATGAAGAAAGACTCCTTGATTTGATAAAGTTACTCAAATTGTTATAAACTGAAAGATTTGACTGCATCTATCATTGAAAAAGGGTGAATTTTCTCAATAAATCATTATTGTAAGTCATAAAGGAAAAACAAAGTTTTACTATAAAGAACCTTTTTGAAATGCTCTCCATATTTTGTGCCAGTAGCTAAGGCAAATGAATCACTATTAACACGGTCTGTAGCTGCAGTTAGGAAGTTCTATTCAGGAAATACCTCCCTAGTGAAAAATTTTTTAAAAACTTTCCTCTATTTGTGCCACTTTCACCTTAACCCCTGATTCTTCCATTTCTTCTCTCTGTGTTGGAAAAAAGAGAGAAGCAATTACACAGAAACAGTCCTTCCTTTTGTACAACTTCAGGCAAACATTTAAACAGAAACAGAGAAGATAGACTCTGTAGGGAATACTGGAGCTAGAATAATAGTCTACTACATAGAAATGCCATATAAATAACACACTTGTTACCATTCCTATACTCATTATGGTCAATGAAAATCAAACATAATCATTTTTTCAATTCTGAGTTCAAATAGCTCCTCAGAATCCTCCTGAACACAAGTACTAGAAATGAGTTGGTAGTAATGGGTTTTGTCTCAAGAGTTGAGGTCTACTTATTATTCGTGCCATGAGATTCACTGTCTATGTGACTAGTATATGGATATTGTTAAATACATGCATATTGAATGGGTGATTAAATGTTTCAAATTTACAAAGAAAAAATTTCTACAGCCACATAATTGGGGTCTCATTTACCTTGTGGCCTAAAATAAGAATGCGCCCATCAACAGAATCCTTTGCTATTGGACTCTGTTTACAGAAGATGATGATCTCATCTAAAAACTCATGTGAAAAGCTATATGGATACCTGTGTTTATATCCATGAAATCTATACTATTATAAGTATTTGCATAAACATAAATTCACTCACAGTATAGTGTAATGGAAAGAACTGTGAGGCTTTGCTTCTGTTTCTCCCTCTCTCAACCTTGGGTCTCAATTTTTTCAGCTATAAAATTTAAGCACTGGATTTCCCTTTTTAATTCTATTCCTCTTTATTTCTGCACACATGTACAAAACCAATTATAAGACAAACCAATACATTTCACTTGTCCTGATTTCATGGACTTATTTTTATCTGAGAGAAAAAAGTCGATATTTTACTTGATTTTTTTTTTTTTGCCAAGAGCCTTTTTTCTAATTACGATTACCTGTAGCAAAAATATGCAATAATAATGTTTCCTTGTTAGAACCTAGGGATTCTATTCCGATGTTGAAACTGGAATATCTCCAGCCTCTTCTGAAGTGAAGTACAAAGAATACATGTTCTGGCTGAGGCAGAATTTATCCAGATAGAGACCCACTCTCAAGTCTCCTGGAAGATCTGCTGCCTTCTGAGAACAAAAGGCCTAATCTAATATGGAGCCTCACAAATGGTACTCAGGCAGGAAGCCCAAGTTACCCAATGGGGGAGCGGCTAATTGACCAGACAGTCTTGGAATGAATTTAGCTGCTGGTTGGCAGGTGGGGTACATTGTAAAGCACCACATCCAGGCTGTACTGTAATTTGTTTTTAATTACTGTGTTTGCTTGGGAAAGGCTGTAAGGTCTACTCATTGCTCATATTGGTATGCTAATTGACTGTTTGGAGATTTGCAAACCGGGTTTTACACAGTGTCCTTTTCTACTGCCTGTGGTGATCTGAATAGCATGTTATTTATTTAGATCTTCTAAAACTTTAAGTTTGAATATTTCAAATAAAGATAAAAGAGCAAACACCTCTTATGGAATTTCAACTGATAAAGACTGTAAGAGTATATTACCGTTTAAGCATGTATTTGATTTCATTTTGTTTCCTGGCTTAGAAAGTGGAATATTTTTGTGTGAAATACTCATGGATGTCAACAAGTAAATATTGATTTATGCGCACACTCTTATGGCCCAGGGAGGTGGGCGGTGAGGTGGGGGTGAGAAGAGCAGCCAGGCTGCGAGAGAAGCCAAGCAAATGGCAAGCCAGGTGCCTGCCCAGCAGGAAGCACGCCCAGGAGCAGAGTACGGGAGCTCAAAGTGGGTCACAGGGGGTTCAGGGGAGAACAGGTGCTGGGCAGATCCATGCTCACAACCTGGAAGCAGTCGTGGATCAAGCTGGGATGAAAGGGAAGAGACACAGAAATGACCTATGAGAATTACAAGGAGCTAGTCAGAATTGGGTCAATCAGAGGATGCACTGAAGGCAGGTGAGTGAGAAGGTGTGCATACAAGTTGTAAGGGCTGTGTGAAAATCTCCAGATGTTGAACTTGAGAGCAGAGGATGTGTAGTATATAATTGTGTCTCCAGGGCCTCCAAGATGTTGGGGTAGTGGTGAGGAACAGATACAAATTGCCAGAAATCTAAGGAGTCCTGTTGAGTTTGTTGCATTTGTAGTGATATAAAATTCCTGGTGTAAAATGTTTAATATGAAAATCCCATGTTAAGTATTTAGCCTCTCTGTACTTCCTGGGATGGGGGGCCGTATTTTTGTTTAACCAGGTGCACTCTTGTTCAGCCTTTGTTGGTCTACAATAGTCCTGGCATATAGGTGGTGCCTAATGAGTTTCCTCTAATATTTATTTTTAAAAAGACAAGTTTTTCTTTCTGCAGTGTTTTGGTCCTAAATCTTAAAGATGTAAATGGTGGCTTTGTACCCACACAAACTCTACAGAAGCAGTACAAGGTTGAGTTTAGAAACTTTTTGTGAAATGTAGGTACCATCTCATGTTGACTTGGCAAATCTAGTTTTACTTTATCCTATTTGAGCAAGGGATATGGGTTATGTTTTCTGCATAATTATATGAACTTTTATTTAGTCATTGTCAATACTATTGAGAAGTTATTGTTGCATTGGGGTACTAGCTAAAACACAATATTATAAGGCCAAGGGCCCAGGAATTCTGACCTTAGCCAAAAGTACCCACTTTAAAGAGAAAGATAAATGCCTATTCCAATGTGCTTAATAATATTTATCTCTTTTGAAAATGTCACCCCTAAAAACGTGACTAAATCACTGCTACTGAAGCCACACTTCCTCCAAGGTAGGGATAGGATGGTGGGGTTGATGTTGCATAGGGTTAAGAGCAGCAGGTAAGATTTCCCTGTGTTTAGTTTATAGCTCTACCACTTACTAGTGTTATGACATGAGTCAAGTTATCTCATCTGTAAATGTGGTTAGTAACAGCACTTACCTCATAGTGTTGGTGCGAAGATTGATGTATGTATGTTATTATGTGTAATGCTCTTAGAACAGTAGTAGACACACAGTAAATACTACATAAATGTTTGTTATCCTCAATAAAATTCTGTTTATAATAGTAATTATTAACTGTGACTCATACTGGAGAGGAGGAAGGTGAATGAAGATAAAATAAGGGAAACTTTGTTCCCAAAGATCAACTAAAATAATAGTGGATAGGATGAAAATGGAAACATTCATTCTGAGCAATTTTCTTTCTGCTCAGACGTTTAACAAATATTTTATTCTCTGTCCAGGTGTTTGATAACATGGTGAATATAATTTATACATTTTTATGAATGAGATGATATAGTCATTAGACCACACTGGAAAATGTTTACTGATATATAGATCTATTAATTCCCTGTGCTTTTCTTAAGCAGTGGGCATAATAATCAGACTGTGCTTTCATAAACGTAATTATAAAACAATATTGACTAAGAACTCAAGACTGGTGCAATTAACACAAAATGGTAGTAACTAAGAATATCGTCATCTACTGACGACTAAAGCAAATTTATTCCACTGAAACAAGAAAAGAGATCTAATATGAAAGTGTACCTGGAAGATCCTCAATGGTGAAGCAAAATTTGGCTGACCAAGTAGCCAAAGTGGATCATCTAAGTGTAACAATGACTCTGATAAAGCTGTTGTCAGATCTTTGCTGAGGTATATTAACCCACAGCCAAACTGTGATATCATAATCAGCATACCCATCTTTATGATTTCTTCCTGGGATTGCCTTCTGTTGTTTGAAATCTCACTTAATCTTGCCACAATAGGGGGTCGATATGCAATTGTGAATTCCTAAATAACACTGGTTTACTCTCTAATTTCATCTAAGAGAAACATTTTATAAAATCATATTCAGATTCCATGCAGGAAAGAAATGGAATACACAATATTAAGTGTCCACAGGGGGTTTCAGCATTTCATTTGGGGTGTCATACTGAATATTAAAATGCAATGTAATAATAAGATGTGTGGAAGAGATGAAATGATGGCGTTGTGCTGAATAACTTAGAGAAAAAAAGACTACTTCAGCCTAGACTGCTCCTTTTTATTTATCTTGGCACTAGTCACAGTGCCAAGATATCTTGTGCTATCTGGCACTAATCACTAATCACTTGATATCTTGGCACTAATCACAGAATCTCTAGTTAGTTTGCAGAGATGGTTCTAGCAACCTCCTGGGGGAAGGGAAACAGCCCACTCCGATTGGTCCACCAAGAGGAGACTAACTCAAGGAAACGAAGGAGGGAAGATGAAGAAAATTTCTCAGCAATGTGTAAGGTGTAACAAAAGTTTTCCGAGGGAAATGTGCATGAGTGCAAGATCAGTTTAAAGACTAAGAATTTGGAGGACAATGGAGGGGCAAGATAATAAGCTAAGCCTACAGAAGAAAAATAGAGAGGAGACTGCTGCATTCTGAGCAAAGCTGGCTTAAAGAAGAAAAGTTCAAACTGGATATATAGTATTTTAAAGTCATAGACCAAAGAGGAGGGTCATAGGAGTACAATACCTGTATAGCTATTTGTTCATAGCTGTATTAACAGAATACACAGCATTTGCAGAATATCATGGCTTAGAATAAAATAAAACAAAACGTTATTTAGTTAAATAAACTTGAGACTACACACACCTAGTCATAATATACTTGCACTAAGAATATGTGTAGATTACATATTTTGTTGCATATGTGAATAGAATTTTAATATATAATTATACTATATTTTATATTCTATAATACATAGTATATTACATTATTCTATCCATTATTTTTAAGATTTTTCCATGAAAATAAAAAACTGTTAAAAAGGATTGTTAAAAAAATGTCTGTAGAGCAGTCATTTCTGCATGGACGGAGCATGCTCAGTTAAATTGAATTTGAGGATCAAATCCTGTCAGGTTTACCTTTAAAGTATATCTGGAGGCTGATTGCTTTTCATCCCTCCCCTGCTGGTACCTTGATTATGGTGATAACCTTCTAACTGGTCTCCCTGTTTCTACCTCATTCCTAACATTACAACCAAAGAGGTGTCTTGAAAACGGAGTCCGGTTATGCTGCTCGTCTGCTCATAGGCTAATGGCTCCTCATCTCACTCCGAGTCCAAGTCCCTGCATGGCCAGCACCTGCAGAAACAGTGCCCTACAGAAGCTCGCTTACATGATACAGCCTTTGCATCTATATGATATAGAAAGCACTTTGTTTCACTGGATAATTCACTTCAAAGAGGCTGGAAATCATTTTGCTTTTTCCAAGTTTTACAAACCTGGACCTAATTTCTGGCATTATGTTCACCATAACCCAAGTCTATTAGGATATAGCCATATGGTAGTTTCATGGAATTTGTCATAACTGAATTTTATCTGTTATTATACTTTGTGCTGTAGTTTAATGATTTTTTATTTTACCTGCACCTATTGCTACCTTGGGGTTAAGAGTTCCAAACTGACTTTTTAAAAAGATGAAATAAAATATTAAAAATACCATTTTGAGAGTGGAAAGTTCAAGATGGACACGTTTCGCTGTAGGAATTTTAAAGTTTTTTAAATTGTGAGAAGATGTACTTTTAACTTACCGTGACCCAAGTAGCTTAAGATAGAGAGAGATACTTTGAACCAATTCTTTCAAGATGTTTTCACATAAAGGGGAGAAGTAATATTTATAATTGATGAGAATGCAGCATTGTGTAAGTATTAAAAAACTTTTGAACCAGATACAGTATTTCCCAACTGTAACGTTCATTGTTAAAATAAAGATTCAAGGTCGTGCTTTAGAAATTCTGATTTAGAGTTGGAGTGGGGCTCAAAAATGTGTTTATTTAAAAGTATTCCCTGGACCTCAGCTGGGCGGTGCTCACATTGGTAATCCCAGCACTTTGGGAGGCAGAGGCGAGAGGATTACTGGGGCCCAGGTGTTCAAGACCAGCCCTGGGCAACATAGCAAGAAATTGCTCTAGTAAGAAAAATTTTAAAAAAATTAAATAAATAAATACAGTAGAAGTAATCCCTGGACCTTGTTTTGAGAAACTCTGGAATAAGCTTAAAGATAGGAAAATGGGATCTTGTCTTGATAAGGAACTAAATTGCTATGTGACCTTGGACATGTCATGTTCTGTCCCTTTCAGTTTTTTCATCTATATTTGCAATTTACACTTGTATATAAATTTTATGGAATTTAAGCATTGTTCCCAGTATTGTCTAATCTTTCTAGTGTTTTGTAAGCAGTATTTGTTGCCATTTTCTAGAAAAAATTTCAAGTTTCAGAAAGGTTAACACAGATCGGTGATAGATGGCAGATCAGTGACAAAGCCGGGGTGAGAAATCAGACGACTGTTTTCCCTGTTCTATGCCTATCATTGTACTTCAGATGCAAAAGAAAGAGTAGACTCAGACTATATGTAAGTTTCCTTCTAGTTAAATTCAGCAAGTTTAGACAGATACAGGATTATCTTCAGCCTATATTTCCACTATAGCAGTTTTCAATTTGAAACAGTTATGATTCTAGTTAAATTGATAGGTGAAATACATAAAGAGGGAGCTAACCCTTTTTTAGTTTACACTCTTCTGTTTTATTCATCACTGGGCTGTACAGATGGCTTTACTTGGTGATCAATTCCATGGGTTGGCATGGGACTTTGTGGAATAAGAGGCAATGAAAAGAGAAGGAATCAACAGAAGTAAATTAACTCTCACACTATGAAATCCCTGAGGAAGTTGTCACAGATTTCTCCTTAGAATACACATTAATACTAGTTTCATGACTGGAGAGAAGCAACAATATCTTCAACATTCTCACCCATGTTCTGACAAAATGTGACATAGGGCGAAAGAGTAGTGATGATGAGAGATCAAGTAGTACTTGTATTAATGGCACATCTAACTGTGGGGACTGTGGTGTCTATGCACCCACAAGCAGGCTTCCTAATCCTGAAGCACAGGACTGGACAGCCTCTTCTCAGGTAGGATTCTTTCAACATAAGTAGATGTTCTATCTCTGCAGGAATGGTGCTCTCAAGGGGACAGGAGGTGGGAGAAGCTGAGCTATGCAGGTCACTTCACTAAATAGGTAAATTCCTCCTTCTCTTTGGAGATTAGTAAGAATAGGGCAAGAGGCAAGGAAGTTTGGAGGGAAAATCCCCCCTTATGCAAATCGTAGGAGTGGGGAATCAACATTTCCCCTCTAATGATTGCATTCATCTAATAGACATCTTGGTGACTTGCAATGGAAATTAAAATCTTGAGTAGAATTTGAAGGGTAAGTTTTTGGTGAAGGAAACCTTTCTGTGTCCTTGTTCTCAGATACGAACTTCAGTATCTGGCTTATTTTACCTGCTCTGAGGTGAAAGATTCTGCTGTTTTTCTCACTGTATTTCTCTCTTTTTAGAGGCTCCCTTGAGGAAACCTGTCTCCACTCTAACTTGAGATTCTAGGCCATTACATCCAGCACATTCTCTGCCCGGCCCACCTTTGCATGCATTGTTCCATAATCAGAAAGAATCCTCATGTCCTCAGCAGACAGAAATAAAAGGGCTGAATTTTTGAGAGTTTACTAAGTTGAAGACTTGTCTAGTGGCATTGTTGATATTTTATTTTCAGAAATAGAAGAACATCTAATTTGAAGGGATAGAGAGTAAACAGCATTACACAAAACTGGCATCATATTAAGCCTGCACAGTAAAAACCCACTGAGTGACAGTGGCTAGAGAGAGCACTATGGTAACCTAGGAAATAAGAATTTAGAGTGTCAGGCAACAGAGAAAATCAAATTATTGTCAACTTGCTATAGGAACTCTGTTCAAGCAAATATGTCATGCTGCCAGTGGCAGATGTTTAAAAAGCCATGCCTGTAAGCAAATACATTGCTTGGGTACTCCCCTAAAGTATTTTCACTTTTTATCTCAACTCCAAGATTTTCTATCCCTGTTTCTGCTCCTGTTCTTTCTTACCACAGATCTCCCTTCTACCACTGCTAGAATAGATTCCATGTTCAAGGTTCATAGGACAGCAGAGCCGAAAGCAATCTGAACATTTCTATTCTAACAGCCTCATTTTACAAAAGGAAACGGACTCTCAGTGACACTAATTAATTTGTCCACATTCTCCCCACAAAGCAGCAGCATTGCCGGTGGTAGAACCCAGCATTCCCCATCAGCCACTGACAATAAAAGAAGGTCACAGAATTACCTTATAGCAACTGTTTTCTATTTTTCCCTTCTATCATTTTAACATTTGAAAAGCTATCTAGTTTGAAAGAAACCATAATCCTTTATAGCAGCTTCTAGGATTGACATTTCTGGAGATTCTTTGAGCTGTCCTTACAGGAACTACTTGTTATCACACCATTGTTGTTGTTGTTAATCATTCTGTGCTTGACACTGTGCTAAGTGCTTTACAGATCTAATTTCATTTAATCTTCACAACTGTCTTCCAAGAATCTTACGGAGGTTAAGTTCTTCACAAGATACAATGTCAGATCTCATCAAATTCAGTTACAGTTTTTACCTTAGTATCTTAGCGAAGATGATAAAGGGATCATAATTTCCCTTAAAGCAGGAACCCTGAGTAATCATAACCGAATCCATCAGGTAGTGTCAAATACAGTGCTACTTATTCTGTGAGTGCCAAGTGATATTTATGAGTTGTTCATGAGGAAGGGGTGGGGGATGGAGGAGTAGTATATATTGTTAAATATATTTGCTTTAGAAATTACCTTGAATGAAAGCAGACCTATGCTCAAGGGAATTGTTAACTGAGTCTATGACCCTGGGCAAGACATTTAAAGAGCTGTGTGGTTACGAGTGTTTGAGGCTGTGATACAGATGGCTTACATTCTGAACCTGGATGTTGGAAACTTCACAGAATAGGCCTGAAGGCACTTTTTCAAGTATCATTTCAAGCTACCACACATATTGTTCATCACCCGAGTTCCACAAAGGGCCCCGTAGTAGATGCTTTAGACACTTTTAATTCTCATAACTGCATTATTGCCGACTTACACGGAAGAACATTGAGACTTAAAGAAGGCTTGTTGCCAAGAGGCTAGTAAATGATAGAGTTACTGTTTTCCCCTAGAGTGACTTGCTCGAAAGTCTGTTTACGTAGAAAGACCACCACCTCTACATTTTAGCTCTGCCCCTTCCCACTCTGCCCCCATAAGTGATCTGTCAAAAACAGTTTGTTAGGAATTTCCTAAACGTGACATATATTAAAAGATAAAAATTCAGGAATTCCACAGCTGCTGGCAAAATTGATTTCCTAAAATTTCCCACTTGACTGATCTGTGACTGACATCCCTAGTCATACCAGTTATTTGAGTACTTCATTGAAAGAGCACTTATCAGCAATTGCTATCTGCAAAAGGTATTAAGTGAGTGTCACTGCTATGACAGCTCATAAGTTCTAAACTGCTTTTATAAACCCGTGGCTTGATATAGCAAAGATGAGTGTTACCAGTTTAAATTTTTCCTCACCAGTAATTTCTGCAGTGACTCATATTGTAACTCAGAGGCATCTAATAGGTACATACAAGGATGGATGAAGTAAATCCAGTGAAGATGGATCATTTTATATTTTTACAGAAACTGGCTTGGTTCTAATCATCTAGTTAGTGTTTATTCAGTGTTTCCTATTTGCTAAGCATGTGCTAGGTGCTAAGGGGAATATAAACAGTTATTAGACATCGTTCCATCTATACATTTATATCCTAGATGGTGTGAAAATACACACACATACACTCACACAACCATAGCTTATGTGTGATTTACTCAGAAAAATTTTCAAAAATTTTAGGCCACACGTAAATATATAATACCATTCAGTCCTCACAACAGCCCTATGAAGCAGGTATCATCAACCCTTTTATAGTGAAAAAAAAACTGAGACTGAGAGAAGTTAGGGAATATAGCAAGGATGTGGACTTGAACTTAAGACTTTTAACTATAGGTCTATACCCTTTCCATTTTTCCTACCTCGTCACACAATACTATGGCTTTCAAGGAGTGGATAGAATTAAGTGCCATGGAAATTCAGAATAGGAGAAATTCTTGCAGGTCAAGACACTTGGTCTTGGGTGAAGTGCAAGAGTCAAAGACAGATGAAGAAGAGGGAGAAGGGTGTATTCCAAAAAGAAGATTCAAGAAGAATGTCTAATAGAAATACGAACAAGATGTGTTCAGGGCAATACATAAGCCAAAGTGAAGGAAATAGAGATTGATGTCAAACAGGGTCAAAGATGATTTAGAGAGACAGTACGGTCAGACTATGGTGACCCAGAGATGGCAGTTTATAAAACTCTAGCTTCACTATGCCTTGGAGGTCCCTGAGGGTCAAAGTAGTGTCTTCTCTCTGCCTCGCCTCTATTGCCCTCAGCTGAAACAAATGATTTTCTTGTTTTAAAAGTCAGTTTTAGTCTTCAGGATGCTCTCACTGTTATGATTTGGATATTATTTTTTCAAAGAACTCCTAGAGCATAAATCTTCATCCTGCAAAAGTGATTACTTAATAAGGTTCTGAATTTTGTTTTTACCTAATTGTTTTAATTGAACTTGTTTTATGACTTCAGTCAGACAATTAACATCCAGAAAGCTGGGACTATATCTTATTAGAACCTAGAGAAACTACCTTTAAAAATGCATGACATAACATAACGATAAAATATATTTAGGAACAAAGAATCAAGAGCAGGAAAAATATAAATTGGAGTGGGTGGTAAAAAAAAGAAAAACAAGCATGCTTCAAGATGATAATATCATTTGTTATAAATGCTAAATTGAAAGGGAGCAAGGGGAGTATCATGATTTTTTACCATCTGATATATTTTGACTCTGTGTCCCCACCCAAATCACATCTCAAATTGCAATCCCCATATGTAGAGGGAAGGACCTGGTGGGAGGTGACTGGATTATGGTGGTGGTTTCCCCATGCTGTTCTTGTGATAGGGAGAGAGTTCTTACAAGGTCTGATGGTTTAAAAGTGGCATTTTTCCCTGTGTTCTCTCTCTCTCTCTTGCTGCCTTGTGAAGATGTTTCTTCCCCTTTGCCTTCTGCCATGACTGTAAGTTTCCCAAGGCCTCTCCAGCCATGTGGAACTGAGAGTCAACTAAACCTTTTTTGTTTATAAATTACCCAGTCTCAGGCAGTATCTTTATAGCAGTGTGAAAACTAATACACCATCAAAGAGGAATAAATCTTTAAAAATAGGAAGAAACATATTATATCTTCAAACGGCATTTTTTAGCAACTGCTTTTAAAATACGAATTTTGACTTATATCAACGTACATTATTTAACAAATTTAAAAAATACTGTTCCAGTAATCAATTTGTTGTCTCTCAGCTCCATATTCACCCTTCATTGTCTGCAATGCAAAACCAGAAATGGACTACACAGTCCATTCTCCTTTGCCAGCAAGTGTGGTGGTTAATGTTAAATGTTTTCTGGAGAGTGCTCTGGAGAGTCACTGGAGAAGGCAGAGGTTTCTCTTCCTGGTTCTTCCCCGCTCCTCTCAGTAGGCTCCTGCAGAACATGTCACGTTGCTCTCTATAGGCAGCTTCTCATAACATTTCAGAGAGCAGTTTCCCAGAAAGTCCCATTAGTGTGGCTTCTCCCTGTGGCACCCCTTGGGCAACTCGATAGTGAATTCCAAGGGGCAGTATCTCCCCACAGATGGTTCCCTTGTAGCCCTCATGTGGCTTCACAGTGAGTCAGGAAGCATGGCACCTCTCCCTGTGAATGACTTTTCCCAGTACCACCCCTTCCAAGTAATTTCTGAGGTAACTTCTTATGGCTACAACTTCTGGAAACCCAGAGAGCAGTTCCTGGTGAGTGCCACTTTTGTGGCATCACCCTGAAGATGCCTTCCCAGAGGGGGTCATCAGAGTGAGTCTCACTGATGCAAACTTTTATGCCACACGGTAGGCCACAGCTGTACCTTCTAACAGAAGGCCTGGGGTTCAGCCCTGAGGTGGAGGCATCTTCCAGGTTTCTTCCTACCTTGGGTTCTCCACCTTAGCCTTAGGGGTAATGGCTGCTTGAGTGTCCTTTTCACACTTTAGTAGCTAATTCCCTACTACAAATTTTTTTATATTGAAATTTCCCTGTTCAACTCTGTGTATTTTCTTTCTGCTAATTGGACCTTGACTATAAGAAGTGCTGACTTTTACCATTCATCCTTACTCCCCAGAGATAATACTTTAAAACATTTATGTACTTATCTCCACATTTCTACATAAGATACTTATACTGCTATTTCTTGATTTATCAACTTTAGACATTATCCATTTTTATATTTATCCAATCATCCCAATGATTATAGTAATATCATTTTTGTTAAATTAATAATTACTTACATTATTATAACTATATAATTATTATTTCCCATTCAGCTAACTTAAGTTCCATGATTGTATTTTCTTTCTAGTCTGATTCTTTAAAAAATATTTAGTTTTAGAGATACCAATTGCCTTGGCTATTATCTTTTTAGAATTCATAACACTTATTTTCATTTTTAAAATACTTTGAGAGATCTGCCAAATATCTATTAGTATTGTTTTCCACAGTCACACAGGGATGAGTTCATCTTTTAAATTCATTTTTCTACAGAGTCACTATAGTATTACACATATAGAAACCATTAAGGCATCTCTAACTTTACCATCTTATTTCTAATTCTGATATTGACCCACACCAGGGATGTGACCACAGACATATATTTTTAAGTATGTTGTGCTTAATTTTTTTCTACAAAATGAGGAGAATGAAGTTTTAAGTCTATGAGGTACTCTATGAGTTAGCTCTTGGATTCATGGATTCCCTAATTTGTCTATTGAGTTATAACCTCTGCTCTAGGACTAAGTTAACTTCTTAGTAGTAGCTGATTTTAAGTCAGTTGAAATCTGACCCAGGAGTTTTGACTACCTTTCAGAAACTTTGTAAAGACATTACATGTTGTGTTCCCTAGAGCCACCTACTCTAGGTGGGAGAACTGGTATTTTTTGTCTGTGCTCTTAACCTATTAACACTGATCAAAACTAACCATTGTCAGTATTTATCTGAGCTATATATCAATATAATTCTGCCTATATGACTTTAATCGTATTCCTTAAACTTACATTAAGCACTTGGTTGTTGAAAGTATTATGCTACATGATAGAGTAGTTTCTTTTCTTAATGGAGGATAGTGCCATAAATACTGTATAGAAGTTATATGATCAAGAATCCCTGAAAATGTTCTTACCTCATCTGTATATTTAGCAAATACTGTGCATTTTAAGTGTCTATGTCTTCTGGTACTTTTCTCGGTTCTGGGGAGGCAATAGTGAGCAAGAACACACAGCCATGGCACTTACTGTTAGCAGCAGAGATAAACAATATCAGATAATCACATGAAGGAGTCTATTTGCAACAATAATAAGTAATACAAGCTGGTGCCTGGGGTGCGAACTTTACTTCGGGAGGGCTGCACTTAGGGAGGTCACAAGAAGCTTCACTGAGGAAATTATCCTGGAGCTGAGACCTGAAGGATGAGTAGGAGTTAATAAGGCAATAGGGGAGGGAATAGTCCTCCATTCAGAGAAAACAGTGTGTTTAAAGACCAATGGCAGGGACAGTACAGCAGCAGCCCATTGTTGAGATTTCCATCTCGGAGCCAATTTCTGAGGCAGTGCTGGTGAGAATAAACCGGAGGGGGTCAGAGTGGACTCAATTGGGCCAGCTGGAAGGTTGTTAACACAGAATTAAATATTTTAAATGTAAAATATTTTGCCTCAATTTTAATTGATGCCTGCTGTGTCTTTAAAAATTATTATTTCACACACTGAACTTTTGTTGCAAGCCTCTGGCCTTGTCATCTCCCAGATATTTGTCCTTCTTTATTGGTTGGGTCTGTTGCCAGCTTCTGATCTGTCTTGCTGTAAACAATGGAAGCATCCTGATGCAGGATAGTAATTAAAATGTAAAACCCAAATCCTTCCCTCTAGTCACAAACTGGACATGAATTCCTAATAGCCAGGCAACTGCAGAAAGTGTACTGAGGCACAGTTGAATCAGGATTTTATATCTCCTTGATAAACAAATTGGCTTACCACACTGTCAGTCTGATTGTTTGCCTCTCAGCCAATTACTAAGATAACAGAAAATCGCAAATCCTCTTAGCCAGTGAATGTGGCCATGTCATAGAGACTTGGTAATAAATTCTATTTCCAACTGTCTTCATAAAACGTAAACATATAACATTTGAAAATCACTCTGAAGGATGTAGCAAACATTTTTCAAATTTGTTCTGATGACACTGATACTGCTATCATAAAAACTTAAATTATTGGGCTGATATAAATTTATCTTAAGTAGCCTTGATATGGTTTGGCTGTGTCCCCTCCCAAATCTCAACTTGAATTGTATCTCCCAGAATTCCCACGTGTTGTGAGAGGGACCCAGGGGGAGGTAATTGAATCATGGGGGACAGTCTTTCCCGTGCTATTCTATGATAGTGAATAAGTCTCACAAGATCTGAAGGGTTTATCAGGGGGTTCTGCTTTTAGCTTCCTCCTAATTTTTCTCTTGCTGCCACCGTGTAAGAAGTGCCTTTTGCTTCCTGCCATGATTCTGAGGCCTCCCCAGCTATATGGAACTGTAAGTCCAATTAAACCTCTTTTTCTTCCCAGTCTCAGGTATGTCTTTATCAGTGGCATGAAAATGGACTAATACAGTAAATTGGTATTGGGAGTGGGACATTGCTAAAAAGGTACCCAAAAATCTGGAAGCAACTTTGGAACTGGGTAACAGGCAGATGTTGGAACAGTTTGGAGGGGTCACAAGAAGATAGGAAAATGTGGGAAAGTTTGGAACTTCCTAGAGACTTGTTGAATGGCTTTGACAAAAATGTTGTTAGTGATACGAACAATAAGGTCCAGGCTGTGGTGGTCTCAGATGGAGATGAGGGACTTATTGGGAACTGGAGCAAAGGTGACTCTTGTTGTGTTTAGCAAATAGACTGGTGGCATTTTGCCCCTGCCCTAGATATTTGTGAACTTTGAACTTGAGAGAGATGATTTAGAGTATCTGATGGAAGGAATTTCTAAGCAGCAAAGCATTCCAAAGGTGTCTTGGGTGCTGTTAAAAGCATTCTGTTTCAAAAGAGAAACAGAGCATAAAAGTTCAGAAAATTTGCAGCCCAATGATGTAGTAGAAAAGAAAAACCCATTTTTTTTTTTTTTTTAGGAGAAATTCAAGCCGGCTACAGAAATGTGCAAAAGTAGCAAGGAGACTAATGTTAATCCCCAAGATCATGAGGAAAATGTCTCCAGGCCATGTCAGTGACTATCACGGTCCTGAGGCCCAGGAGGAAAAAGTGGTTTCATGGGTCGGGCCCAGGGTTCTTGTGCTGTATTTGGCCTAGGGACTTGGTGCCCTGTGTCCCAGCTGCTTCAACCATGGCTGAAAGGGGCCAACATAGAGTTCGGGCTGTGGCTTCAGAGGGTGCAAGCCTCAAGCCTGGGCAGCTTCCATGTGATGTTGAGTCTGCAGGTGAACAGAAGTTAAGAATTGAGGTTTGGGAGTCTCCGCCTAGATTTCAGAAGATGTATGGAAACACCTGGACACCCAGGCAAAAGTTTGCTACAGGGGCAGGGCCCTCATGGAGAACCTTTGCTAGGGCAATGGGGAAGGAAAATGTGGGGTTTGAGCCTCCACACAGAGTCCCTACTGGGGCACTGCCTAATGAAGCTGTGAAAAGAAGGTCACCATCCTCCAGACCCCAGAATGGTAAATCCACTGACAGTTTGCACCGTGCACCTGGATAAGCCGCAGACACTCAGTGATGGCCCATGGAAGCAGCCAGGAGGGAGGCTGTACCCTGCAAAGCCACAGGTACAGAGCTGCCCAAGCTGATGGGAACCCATCTCTTGCATCAGTGTGACCTGGATGCGAGACCTGGAGTCAAAGGAGATCATTTTGAAGCTTTAAAATTTGATTGCCCTGCATGGGCCCTGTAACCCCTTTGTTTTTGCAAATTTCTCCTATTTGGAATGACTGTATTTACTCAATACCTGTACCCCCATTGTATCTAAGAAATAACTAGCTTGCTTTTGATTTTTCAGGCTCATACGTGGAAGGGACTTGCTTTGTCTCAGATGAGGCTTTGGACTATGGACTTTTGGGTTAATGCTGAAATGAGTTAAGACTTTGGGGAGTGTCGGGAAGGCATGATTGATTTTGAAATGTGAGGAAATGAAATTTGGGAGGGGCAGAATTATATGGTTTGGCTGTGTCTCTCTCCAAATCTCAATTTGAATTGTATCTCCCAGAATTCCAATGGGTCCCTGGGAGGGACCCAGGGGAAGGTAATTTAATTATGGAGGCTGGTTTTTTCCATGCTGTTCTCCTGATAGCAAATAAGTCTCACAAGATCTGATGGGTTTATCGGGGGTTTCTGCTTTTGATTCTTCTTCTTTTTCCTCTTGCCATCACCATGTAAGAAGTGCCTTTCACCTCCCACCATGATTCTGAGGCCTCCCCAGACATACGGAACTGCAAGTTCAATTAAACCTCTTTTTCTTCCCAGTCTCAGGTATGTCTTTATCAGCAGCATAAAAATGGACGAATACGTGCCTTTTGCTTTGCTTTGTCTCAATTAGAAGACTTTTTCCTTTATGTCTTCAGTGTTGCCTGGCAGGGAGAGTGTGTCTACTCACAGGTTAAAGAATATATATTCTCTATTTAAGTCACCATAAAGAGGCTCCCTTTAAAATTACAAACTTGCATTGGTCTATAAGCCTTAATAAGGACTAGTTCCTGAGGCATGCCTGAGATAGGAAAACAAAGATTTTCACAGTAGCTAAAACACAAAAATAAGTTACTATGTGCACTGCTTTATTTTAACCAGAAAACTCAAATAGCAAGAAAATCTTTTGCATTTAGTTCAGTGATTACATGGCTTTTCTTTAATGGGAGCATGGATTATCACACTACAAATCCTGAACACTAATTCACAAAAATAATTTGTCCATTTTCCTGAAGATGCCCCATACTATATGTTTACTAGTAAAGAGATTGACTAAACAGCACTCTCCTTAACAAGTTAACAGTGTAAACCACAGATTCCTCATTTTAAGTTCCAGAAGTTGCAGGACTTCGGAAATTGTTATTTGGGAAAGGGTTATGTAGAAAAAATTCTACCTACTTTGTCTCCTATGACTTCAGCTACCACCTAGATCCCCTTGCTGCCCAAAGCACTAGCACAGATTTGAGTCTCTCCTAAGTTCCAGAGCAGTGTTTTTGGAAGTTGATTGAATATGCTGCCAGTGCCCTAAACTCAACATGTTCAATTCTGGATTTAATCAAAATAATCTGTTCCACTTGAATGGACATGGATGCAGCTGGAAACCATCATTATCAGCAAACTATCACAAGATCAGAAAACCAAACACTGCATGTTCTCACTCATAAGTGGGAGTTGAACAATGAGAACACGTGGACACAGGGAGGGGAATATTACACACCAGGGCCTGTTGGGGGTTGGGAGGATAGGGAAGGGATACATTAGGAGAAATACCTAATGTAGGTGACAGGTTGATGGGTGCAGCAAACCGCCAGGGCACATGTATACCTATGTAATGAAATTGCATGATCTGCACATGTAACCCAGAACTTAAAGTATAGTAATAATAAAACATTTGTTCATTTTCCTGTGTTCCCTATATATATTAACATAATTGTTCACCTTAATCCACTTTTTTTTTTTTTTTTTGAGACAGGGTCTCACTCTGTCACCCTGGCTGTAGTGCGGTGGTGTAATCATTGCTCACTGAAGCTTTGACTTCTTGAGCTCAAGCAATCCTCTTGCCTCAACCTCCCAGGTAGCTGGGACTACAGGTATGTGCCACCAAACCCAGCTAATTTTTTTGATTTTTTTGTAGAGACAGGGCCTCACTGTGTTTCCCAGGCTGGTCTTGGACTCCTGGGTTCAAGCAATCTTCCTGTCTCGGCCTCCCAAAGTGCTGGGATTATAGATGTGAGCCATCATGCCCAGCCTTCATCCATTTTTTAAAGACACTTTCTTTTACTCTTTCCTCTTTACTAAAATCCTTCTGGTATTGCCTTTGGAGAAAACCTTCTGAACAGGTTTTTCCATTCCACTGCAACAGTTATAGTTCTATGTGGTCTCTCTTTCTCCAGTAGATTTGAGTTTCTAGAGATTTACTGGTTTCCCTATATATTATCATTAGCAAAACTGAACTTAATTTTCGAGGCACAATTGTATGAATTTTCACATTTAGACTCCCATACATCACTACATCAGGATACAGAGTAGTTCCCCCATGCTCTTGCTTTAAGGTGACCTGTGTCCCTACCCCTATCTCTCTAACCCCTGGCAACCTCTGGTCTGTTCTTCCTGTTCTTCATCCTGTGGTTTTGTCTTTTTGAGAATGCCACATAAATGACAATATACTAGCTCCTGTCACTCACCATAACCCCTCTGAGATTAATCCACGTTGTTGCAGGTGTCTACAGTGTGTTTCTTTTTGATGCTGCATTGTACTCCATTGTATGGATATGCCACAATTGGTTTGTCCATTCATCAACTGAAAGACATTTGGCTTGTTTCCAATTTCTTGTGCTTATAAATAGAGCTATGAAAATTGACCCTGTTATTTTTGGAAAGTAAATTTTCATTTTTCTAGTGTAAATCCCCAGCTGAAAGTTCTTGATGATTTCTTATTACCCAAGATCCTTAACATCCAAGACATCCAAATATTCAAGATGTTTCTTAAGCCTTTGTTATGATATAGCTTTTGTTTAATGCAGCCATTAACATATAACTCTATATTAGTCTTCTATTGCTGCCTTAACAAATTTCTGCAAACATAGTGGTTTAAAATGACATAACCTTTTTATCTTACAGTTACATAGATAACAAGTCTCACTGGGCTAAAATTAAGGTGCTGACTGGCTCCATCCCTTTCTAGAAGCTCTGGGGAAGAATCCTCTTCCAAACTCATTCAGATTGCTGGAAGAATTTAGAACCTTGCGGTTGTAGGACTAAGTTTCCTGTTTTCTTGCTGGCTGTAAGCTGAGGGATGTTCTCATCTAGAGACTGCCACATCTTTGGTTCTTGGCCCCTTTCCTCCATTGTTGCAGACAGCAATAGAAGTCAAGTCCTTCTCATGTCTTGGCTCTCTAACATCCCCTCTGTCTCTTCCTCTGTATTTAAGGATTCATGTTATTAGATTGGACCCACCTGAATAATCCATAACCATCTCCATATCTCCAAGCCAGCTGATTAGTGAGCATAATTCCATCTGCAGCCTTGATTCTCTTTTGCTGTGAAACATACCATGTTCACAAGATTAAGACGTGAACATTTTTGAGTAGGAGCATTTTTCTACCTACCACATGCTGAAACTAATTTTGTTTTATGGTTTTTCTCATTCCTGAGAAAGAAATCTATGAACTGTTTATTTATGCGTAGTGTTTAGTAGTATAGTGTCTACAGTGTCTGGCCACCAGCTGTCATTCAAACATGTTTAAAGAATGAATGAACAATTACGTTTTTAAAATAATTAGCCTGAAATATAGAAGAACCTCAATTATCATTCAGTAAGGAAATGTGTATTTCTAGTAATTAATATGGTATATGTGAAGATGCTTTGGAATATAAATTTTGCATAATGATTGCAAAGTATTCTTTATGTTTGTTTTGGTAGCAAATATAATATATGTTAGTACTCCCTTCCTCTCTGTTTGCTTCCATTAGGAGTTTTAGGACAGGTTCTCAGTTCCTCTGCCTCCCAGCTATGGAGGAAAAAACAAACATATTTCTAGCCAATGTGCTTAAGCAAGCATTTGCTAGAGAAGATTCTGGAAGGGCTTTTGCTTTTTCTGATGAAAAGGCCAAATGTAGCCAGCACATAGGGCTACAATCCAATGTATGAAGGGCAGCAGAACAGAACCTGAATCTTTTATGACATTCTTAATCGGTTAAATCAACACCAGTGACCCGCCATATCCAGACTCCTTCTCATATAAGAAAATAAATATGATTCATTTTTGTTTGTAGCCAATAGTATCCCATGGCCCCTCATATATACATGCACATTGAGACTTTCTGCACATGCTTCCTCTTCATCAGTTTCTCAGAGATAAATGGACTCAAATTAAGTGAAATGTGAACTAATATGTTTGAATTTGTGAAGGCAAAAGGGCTTGAAACTTAGTTGCCCTAATCAAGTGAAAACAAAGCCCACCAAAATCCAATGGCATCTGAAGAAAATCCTTAGAAGAAAACATTAAAGGTGAGAATAGAATCAATTATTTCTTTTCCAATATGAAAAGTCAAGAGAGCCTTTTTCATTGCAAGACTTTCTTCCTTATTCTCTAGAACCCAAACTGTAAAAAAACAGTTATCTATCTTTGATCAAGAAGCCAAAGCAATTCATTCAATAACTTTCTTCTATTCTATACTGCTTTAATTGCCTTGAAGAAATCAAATCCACTTGGGAAATTATATATATATCAAGTGTTTTGAATACTTAGGTCAGCTAGATTAAAATTAAGGCCACTTAGGTCAGCTAGATTAAAATGCAAGGATATAATTTTTTGGTTTACTCTCACAAATCAAAGTATCTAGAGATCAAAAAAATGAAATTTGACATTTATTAAATTAATTTCAAGAACCATAAAAATCTCAGGTTTCTATGACATATATAGCCCAATTTTGTAAAATTGTTTTCAGATGGAATGAAATGATAAAATAATTTCATACTTTGATGCTTCTCTTATTCTGAAGCTTAAGCTTGGTATCTGCCAATAGAACAAATTCTGCATAGAATATCAATGATATTATACTACCAGCATCATCTGGAAGGGAAGCCTCTGTAGAAATTACCATGAATAATAAACAGGAATAATCATGTACTTGAAGTCCACAAATGCTTTCATTTTTTAGTGACTATTAATGCCTATTTGGTAAGTGCTAAGTCACTGTGTTGAATGTTTCACATGCTTTACATCATGCTTTTTTTTTTTTTTTTAAAAAAAAAAAGTATTTCCGTTGGTTTTGGGGGAACAGGTGGTATTTGGTTACACAAGTAAGTTATTAAGTGGTGATTTGTGAGATGCTGGTGCACCCATCACCTGAGAAATATACGTGATCTTTTAATGACTCAACCTCTTCCCACTCTTTCCGCCTGAGTCCCCAAAGTCCACTGTGTCATTATTATGCCTTCACATCCTCATAGCTCTGCTCCCACTTATGAGTGACAACATATGATGTTTGGTTTTGCATTCTTGAGTTACTTCACTTAGAACACTAGCCTCCAATTCCATCCACATTGCTTTGAATGCCATTAATTCATTCCTTTTTATGGCTGAGTAGTATTCCATCACACATGTATATATATCACAGTTTCTTTATCCACTCATTGATTGATGGGCATTTGGGTTGATTCCACACTTTTGCAATTTTGAAATGTGCTGCTGTAAACATGCGTGTGCAAGTATCTTTTTTGTATAACGACTTCTTTTTCTCTGGGTAGATACCCAGTAGTGGGATTACTGGATCAAATGGTAGTTCTACTTTTACTTCTTTGAGGGATCTCCACACCATTTTCCATAGTGGTTGTACTAGTTTACATTCCCACCAGCAGTGTGAAAGTGTTCCCTTTTCACAGCATCCACTCCAACATCTATTTCTTTTTTTTTAAATTTTTTGATTATGGCCATTCTTGCAGGAGTAAGGCCATAGTGGTTTTAATTTGTATTTCCCTGATCATTAGTGATGTTGAGCATTTTTTTCATGTTTGTTGACCATTTGCATGTCTTCTTTTGCGAATTGTCTATTCATGTCTTTAGCGTACTTTTTGATAGAATTGTTTATTTCTCACTAATTTGTTTGAGTTCCTCGTAGATTCTGGATATTAGTCCTTTGTTAGATGTATAGAATGTGAAGATTTTCTCTCACTCTGTAGGTTGTCTGTTTACTCTGCTAACTGTTCTTTTGGTCATGCAAAAGCTCTTAATTAAGTCCCATCTATTTGTCTTTTATTGCATTTGCTTTTGGGTTATTGGTCATGAAATCTTTGCCTAAGCCAATGTCTAGAAAGGTTTTTTTGATGCTATCGTCTAGAATTTTTATGGTTTCAGGTCTTAGATTTAAGACTTTCATCCATCTTCAGTTGATTTTTGTAAAAGATGAGAGAGGAGGATCCAATTTTATTCTCCTACATGTGGCTTGTCAATTATCCCAACACCATTTGTTGAAGAGGGTGTCATTCCAAATTTATGTTTTTGTTTGCTTTATCGAAGATCAGTTGACTGTAGAGTATTTGGGTTTATTTCTGAGTTCTCTATTCTGTTCCATTGGTCTATGTCCTTATTTTTATACCAGTACCATACTGTTTTAGAAACTATGTCCTTATAATATAGTTTGCAATCACTTAATGTGATGCCTCCAGATTTACTCTTTTTACTTACTTTCACTTTAGGTATGCAGGCTCTTTTTTGGTTCCATATGAATTTTAGGATTGTTTTTTCCAGTTCTGTGAAGAATGCTCATGGTATTTTGATGGGAATTACACTGAGTTTGTAGATTGCATTTGGGAGTAATGTCATTTTCACATTATTGAGCCTACTCACTCATGAGCATGGAATGTGTTTCCATTTGTTTGTGTCATCCATGATTTCTTTCAGCAGTGTTTTGTAGTTTTACTTGTAGAGGTCTTTCACTCCTTGGTTAAGTATATTCCTAAGTTTTGTTTGTTTTTTTGTTTGTTTTTTGCAGCTATTGTGAAAGGAGTTGAGTTCTTGATTTGATTCTCTACTTGGTCACTGTTGGTGTGTAGCAGAGCTACTAATTTGTGTGCATTAATTTTGTATCCTGAAACTGCTGAATTCATTTATCAATTCCAGGAGTTTTTGGAGGAATCTTTTGGGTTTTCTAGGTATAAAATAATATCATCAGTAAACAGTGACAGTTTGACTTCCTCTTTATCAATTGAGATGGGCTTTATTTCTTTCTCTTGTCTGGTTGCTGTGGCTAAGACTTCCAGTACTATGTTGAATAGAAGTGGTAAGAGTGGACATCCTTGTCTTGCTGCAGTTCCCAGAGTGAATGCTTTAAACTTTTCCCCATTCAGTATCATGTGGGCTGTGGGTTTACCATAGACAGTTTCTATTAACTTAAGGTATGTCCCTTCTATGCCAATTTTGCTGCGGGCTTTAATCATAAAGGTATGCTGGATTTTGTCAAATGCTTTTTCTGCATCTATTGAGATATTCATATAATTTTTGTTTTTAATTCTGTTGAGGTGGTATGTCACATTTATTGACTTGTGTATGTTAAACCATCCCTGCATCTCTGGTATAAAACCCACTTGATCACGTTGGATTATTTTTTGATATGCTATTGGATTAAGTTAGCTAGTATTTTGTTAAGGATTTTTGCATATATGTTCATCAGGGACATTGGTCTGTAGTTTTCTTTAGTTGTTATGTTTTGTCCTCATTTTGGTATTAGGGTGATACAGGCTTCATAGAAATTCATAATTTAAGGAGGATTCCCTCTTTCTCTATCTTGTGAAATAGTGTCAATAGAATTGATACCAATTCTTCTTTGAATGTTTGATAGAATTCAGCTGTGAATCTGTCTGGTCCTGGATTGTTTATTTGTTGGTAATCATTTTATTACCATTTCAATCTCTCTGCTTGTTATTGGTTGCTTCAGGTTTTTTATTCTTCCTGACTTAAGTTGGGAGGGTTTTATCTTTCCAGGAATGCTTTCATCTCCTCTAGGTTTTCTAGTTTATGCATGTAAAGGTGTTCATACTAACTTTGAATGATCTTTTGTATTTCTGTAGCGTCCATTGTAGTATCTCCCATTTTGTTTCTAGTTGAGCTTATTTGAATCCTCTCCTTTTCTTGGTTAATCTTGCTAATGGTCTGTCAATTTTATTTATCTTTTCAAATAAGCAGATTTTTGTTTCATTTATCTTTTGTGTGTTTTTTGTTTGTTTCAATTTCATTTAGTTCTGCTCTGATCTTGGTTCTGATCCTTTCTTCTGCTGGGTTTGGGTTTGGTTTGTTCTTGTTTTTCTAGTTCCTTGTGATGTGACATTAGGTTGTCTATTTGTGCTCTTTCAGACTTTTTGATGTAGACATTTAAGGCTATGAACTTTCCTCTTAGTACTGTCTTGGCTGTGTCCCAGAGGTTTTGATAGTTTGTGCCACTATTATTGTTCAGTTCAAAGAATGTTTAAATTTCCATCTTGATTGTCATCTGAAAGTGTACTGGATATAATGTCAATTTTCTTAAATTTATTGAGACTGTTTTGTGGCCTATTAAATGGTCTATCCTGGAGAAAGTTCCATGTGCTGATGAATAGAATGTATATTCTGCAGTTGTTGAGTAGAATGCTTTATAAATATCTGTTAAGTTCATTTGTTGTAGGGTATAGTTTAAATTCGTTGTTTCTTTGTTAACTTTCTGTCTGTATGACCTGTCTGGTTCTGTCAGTGGAGTGTTGAAGTCCCCCACTATTTTTGTGTTCCTGTATATCTCATTTCTTAGGTCTAGTAGTAATTGTTTTATAAATTTGGAAGCTTCAGTGTTAGGTGTATGTATGTTTAGGATTGTGATATCTTGTCATTATATAATATCTCTTTTTGTCTTTTTTAAGTGTTGTTAAAGTTTGTTTTTTCTGATATAAGAATAGGTATTCCTGCTTGCTTTTGGTGGCCATTTGTATGGAATGTCTTTTTCCACCCCTTTAACTTAAGTTTATGTGAGTTCTTTTGTGTTAGGTGAGTCTCTTGAAGGCAGCAGATAGTTGGTTGATGAATTCTTATCCATTCTGCAATTCTATATATTTTAAGTGGAGCATATAGGCCATTTACATTCAATGTTAGTATTGAGATGTGAGGTACATTCATTATGCTGTTAACTGTAGACCTAATTTTTTGTGTGTGGTATTTTTATTTTAAGGTCCTGTGAGATTGATGCTTTAAAGAGGTTGTGTTTTGATGTGTTTCCAGAATTTGTTTCAAGATTTAGAAGTACTTGTAGCAGTTCTTGTAGTTCCAGCATGGTAGTAGCGAATTCTCTCTGCATTTGTTTTTCTGAAAAATACCGTATCTTTCCTTCATTTATGAAGCTTAGGACAGAAAATTCTTGGCTGATAATTGTTTTATTTAAGAAGGCTAAAGATAGGACCCCAATCCCTTCTAGTTTGTAAGATTTCTGCTAAGAAATCTGCTGTTAATCTGATAGTTTTTCCTTTATAGGTTACCTGGTGCTTTTGCCTCAAAGTTCTTAAGATTATTTCTTACATCTTGACTTTAGATGTCCTGATGACAATGTGCCTAGGTGAAATCCTTTTGTGATGAATTTCCCAGGTGTTTTTTGAGCTTCTTGTATTTGGATGTCTAGGTCTCTAGCAAGACCTGGGAAGTATTCCTCAATGACTCCCCCAAATATGTTTCCCAAATTTTTAGATTTCTCTTTTTCCTCAGGAATGCCAATTATTCTTAGGTTAGGTCATTTAACATACTCCCAAATTTCTTGGGGGCTTTGTTCATTTTTTAAAATTCTCTTTTCTTTGTCTTTGTTGGATTGGGTTAAGTCAAAAACCTTGTATTTGAGCTCTGAAGTTCTTTCTTCTCTGCTTGTTTGATTCTATTGCTGAGACTTTCCAGTACATTTTCATTTCTCTGACTGTGTCCTTTATTTCCTGAAGTTGTGATTATTTTTTATTCATGCTATCTATTTTGTTGAAGATTTCTCCCCTCATACTTTGTATTATTATTATTTTTTTAATTTCCTTAAATTGGACTTTACCTTTCTCTGGTGCCTCCTTGATTAGCTTAATAATTGACCTTCTGAATTCTTTTTCAGGTGAGTCAGGGACTTCCTCTTGGTTTGGATCCTTTGCTGGTGAGCTAGTGTGATTTTTTGGGGGTGTTAAAGAACCTTTTTTGTCATATTACCAGAATTTTTTCTCTTTTTTTTTTTTTTTTTCTTCTCTCTCTCTCTCTTTTGGGTAGGCTATGTCAGAGGGAAGATCTGGGGCTCAAAGCTACTGTTCAGATTCTTTTGTCCCACAGGGTGTTCCCTTAATGTAGTAGTATCCCCCACTTTTTAGGGATGTGGCTTCCTGAGAGCAGAACTGAGGTGACTGTTATTTCTTTTTTAAATCTAGCCACCCAGCAGGGCTGTCAGACTCCAGGCTGGTACTAGAGGTTGTCTGTACAGAGTCCTGTGATGTGAACTACCCTCAGGCCTCTCAGCCATGGATACCGGCATTGTACTCTGATGGAGGTGGCAGGGAAGTGAAATGGACTCTGTGAGGGTCCTTAGTTGTAGCTGTTTAATACACTAGTTTTGTGCTGGCTGGCCTCCTGCCAGGAGGTGGTGCTTCCAAGAGAGGATCAGGTCATGAGTGGAGCCCTAAAACTCCCAAGAGAATATGCCCTTTGTCTTCAGCTATCAGGGTGGGTAGGGAAGGACCATCAGGTAGGGGCAGGGTTAGGGGTCTCCGAGCCCAGACTCTCCTTAGTCTGGGCTTGGGATGTGGTTCCCAGGTCAATGGAATTATATTCCCAGGAAGATTATGGCTGCCTCTGCTGTGTTATGCAGGTTCTCAGGGAAGTTGGGGAAAATTGGCAGTTACAGGCCTCACCCAGCTCCCATGCAACCCAAAAGGCTGGTCTCACTCCCACCACATCCCCACCAACAGCACCGAGTTTGTTTCCAGGCAGTGGGTGAACATGGCTGTCAACTTGCCCAAGGTTACCTGCCTCCCAGCTGACAAAGCAAGCAAGGCTTCCACGCCTCCTTGCCTGTTGAGTCTGCACACTAGATTCATGCCATCCTCCAGGTTCTGGTCAGGAGACTTCACATTCGGTTGGAATTGTTACAAAGTTCAGCTGAAGGTTTCCTTTTTTCTGTGGTCTTTTCCCAGTACCTCTGGCAGTCCACCCCAAACACCCTTGTAAGACCAGTCAGAAATGGCTTTCCTGGGGACCTAGAGAGCCCACAGGGTTTTTCCCACCGCTTCCTCTACCCCTGTATTTCACTCAGCTGTCTAATATGACTCAGCTCCAGGTAAGGTCAAACCCTCCTGTGATCTAGACCTTCAGGTTCCCCAGTGAGAGTGTGTATTTGGGGGCAGATGTTCCCCCTTTCCCACTTTCAAAGTTTGGGCACTCATACTATTTGGGCTCTCTTCTGGGTCCTACAGGAGCAATCCACTTCCTTCAGAGGGTCTGTGGATTCCCTTGGCTTTCCTGGTGTATTCCTGCAATAGTTTTGGAGCAAAATTTCACAATGCGTGTCTCCACACATGGTTCTGTCCAAGTGGGAGCTGCAATTTGGTCCTGCCTCCTATCCACCATTTTGCCCATCATGGTTTAATTCTAAAGCAATCCTATGAAATTGACATTCTTATTGTTATTTTACAGATGAGGAAGCAGCCTGAGCTGTAGTGAGGTAATTTGCTCATGGTTGCACAAGAAGGGTAGAGTAAGGATTCAAATCCCAGAAATTTGACTGCAGACAAAGAACTTTAAGCTATTATTCCTTGGAAGAAGATTGAAGACAGCTGTATATCCCAAATTGAACTAGCCTAGCCTATCCAACCAATAGACAGAGTATCTTGTAATCTTCAAAGGTTAAGTTGTCTAGGAAGACTTAGCCAACCTCTGTATGGTCTAAAACCAAACATATTGCAGTAAACTTTGTATATCTTGGTCACAGGGTATTGCAATGAGCTGAAGATGCTTATGCTTCAGGTCCTCTCACTCGTTTTGAAATATTTCAAGACTCTGTGCACAATTTTGTGTTAATAATTTTGTGTTATTTACTCTAAAGGGATCCCTCAAATTATAGAAACTTTGGAATCCCAAAACTTGGGTCCATGTCTGGTTACTGTAAATATACTGTTTAAATTCAGGTAATTATTACATAGTTTGATACTATCTTAGCGATTTGACAAAGTCAGGCCAATAAATAAATATTTCACCATCTTTTCCAGTAAATATTAAATATTCTGTGGTTTCTCCTTGATTGTATGTAGCAGGTAACATAACTGGACTCCATGTTATTAAACTGGAAAAAAATGTCAGTTCTAATATCAATTAGGCTTGATGGTTGCTTGATTGATAATTGCTTAAAATCATTTTTATATCCAGTTGGCATTGGTGCTACCTGGTGATGTTATTCTTACCTCTCTATATTTATTTAAATCCTTTATTCTCAATTTGAGGGATAAAAGGTGTATTTTCTTGGGTTTTATGTCATACTTATCCCTCAAATAATTCTATCCCTTAAAAATCTGTTTAACTCTACAAAATGCACTAAGTAACTCTAGATACTTAGGAAAATAATTTGCTTTGTACAATTTATCCTCCAAACATACCATGAAGATTGAAACCTTAAAATTGTGATGGAAAAGCAAAGCTACACAAGGAAATTATTTGCCTCTAAATGCTGCGAACTATGTTGCAAATTTAGAAATACAACGTTTTCAGATGGCATCATCTAATATCAAGGGATCAGATAACAAATAATAGGAACAATATGGGTTTCATGCACATACCACAAAAGAGTACTCAGCGCTGTACTGAAATTATCAAGATCATATCTAACACTTGAGTGCAAGTTTTGCTTAAATCCAAATTGTTATACTAGGAATTTTGGTAGGTGGACAGGTGAGTATAAAATTAAGGTCTTACAATTTCAAAAACAGAAACTTGTTTGGATTCTCGGATTTGGGCATGAACATTTAATTACATATTTATGTATCATAATTAAATAGTAAAGATTTATTAATAAAATGTGAATCAACTAACACTAATGTTAAGAGGATTTTTTACTTACAAAGAACAGATGAAATACAACTATTGAAATTGCCTTTTTTTTCAGGCATTTCTTTGAGTCTTTAGCCTATGTAAGGAAAATTATGGCAGATTTAATTTCTTCTCCTAACATTTTACCTGCACTTTTTCCATAGCTTTTATTAACAGTTTGTTTGTTAGTTAGTTATGTATCACCTTTTTCTCTCTCATTAGATTTTAAGATCTTCCAGGTAGGGCTTGAGACTGAATGCTTTTTGTCTTTCCAGAAAGAAAATCAACAAAGAAACATCAGACTCAACCTGCACTATAAACCAATGAATCTAATAGATATTTAACAGACCATTTCATCCTAGAGCTGCAGAATACACATTCTTTTCCTCAGCATATAAATCATTCTCAAGGATAGACCACATGTTAGGTCACAGAGCAATTCTTAAAACATTCAAATAAATTGAAATAATATCACACAACTTTTCTGACCAAAATTGAATAAAACTAAAAATTAATAACAAAAGGAATTTTTGAAACTATACAAACACATGGAAATTAAACAGTATGTTCCTGAATGACACATGGGTCAATGAAGAAATTAAGAAGGAAATTGAAAAATTTATTGAAACAAATGATAATGGAAATACAACATACAGAAACCTATGAGATACAGGAAAAGCAGTACTCAGAAGAAAGTTTATAGCTGTAAGTGCCTACAACACTTAAATTAAACAATCTAATGGTGCATCTAAAGAACTAGAAAGCAAGAGCAAACAAAACCCAAAATTAGTAGAAGAAAAGAAACAATAAAGAACAGAGCAGAAATAAATAAAATTGAAATAAAACATTAAATATGAAAGATTAATGAAACAAAAAGACTTTTTTTTGAAAAATTAAACAAAATTTACAAAGCTTTATCCACACTAAGAAATAGAGGATTTAAACAAATGAAATTAAAAAAAAAGACATTACAACTGATGCTGCAGAAATTCAAAGGATCATTAGAGACTACTATGAGCAGCTATATGCCAGTAACTTGGAAAATCTAGAAGAAATGGATAAATTCCTAGATACATACAACCTACCAAGATTGAACCAAGAAGAAATCCAAAACCAGAACAGACCAATAACAAGTAACAACATTGAAGTGGTAGTCAAAAGTCTTCCCATAAAGAAAAGCCCGGGACCTGATGGCTTCCCTGCTGAATCCTACCACATATTTAAAGAACTAATACCAATCCTACTCAAACAATTCTGAAAAATGCAGAAGGAGGAAATACTTCAAAAAACCATTCTATGAGGCCAGTATTATCCTGATACCAAAACCAGACAAAGACGCATAAAAAAATACATTAAAAAAAGAAACCTACAAGCCAGTATTTCTGATGAATAGTGACATAAAAATCTTTAACAAAATACCAGCAACCAACTTCAACAATACATTAGAGAGGTCATCCATCATGACCAAGTGGGATTTATCCCTGCCATGCAAAGATAGTGAAATATACCCAAATCATTCAACATGACACATCATATCAACAGAATGAAGGATAAAAGTCATATGATAATTTCAACTAATGCTGCAATACCATTTGATAAAATTCAACATCACTTCCTGGTTTTAAAAAAAAAAGCCCTCAAAAAACTGGGTATAGCAGGAACATACTTCAACATAATAAAAACCATGTATGATAGACACAGCTAGTATGACACACGTCATACTGAATAGGGAAAACTGAAAGCTTTTCCTCTAAGGTCTGGAACATACCAGGATGCACTCTGTCTCCATTGTTATTCAACATAGTACTGGAAGTCCTCACTAGAACAGTCAGACAAGAGAAAGATATAAAAGGCATCCAAATTAGAAAGGCCACATAAATGTAAATAAATGTCTTTTCTCTTAGCTTAGTTAGGATAATTTAACAAATTGTTATGTGCTCTTTTCTTTATCAGCTTTTGTCCTTCCTGTGCTTTCAATATAATAAATATTATTTAGTAATTAGGAAATCTTAACAGAGATTCCTAACATACCTACTTATCTCATTATCACTGAATGTCTTGCCTGCTGAAAGAATTCAGCTCAATCCTTCTCTACACACAAATACAGGTCTCTTGAATTTTACTCCCACTAAGCTGAACAGGTCTATTTATCTAACTGCAATTCATTGAACACCAACAATTAAAGGTGTATAGTATAGACAGGGTTTTGCCATGTTGGCCAGGCTGCCCTTAAACTTCTGACCTCAGGTGATCTGCCTTCCTTGGCTTCCCAAAATGCAAGATTACAGGCATGAGCCACCATGCCCGGCTTCCAGCTATTATTATATTGGGGACTATCTCTCTTAGTTTTAATAATATTGCTTTTATATATCTGTGTGCTCCCTTGTTGGGTGCATATATATTCAAGATTGTTATATCCATTTGCTGCATTGACCCCTTTATCATTATATTGTGACTTTTTTGTCTCTTCTTATAGTTTTTGTCTTGAAATCTATTTTGTCTGATATGAGTATAGCAACTCTTGCTCTTTCTTGGTTTCCACTGGCATGGAATTTTTTTTTTCACCCCTTTATTTTTGATTTATGTGTGTCTTTTCAGGTGAAATGTGTTGTCTTTAGGCAACAAATCAATGAGCCCTGTTTCTTCACCCATTCAGCCTATGTCTTTTGATGGGAGAGTTTAATCCATTACATTTAATGTTATTTTTTATATGTAAGGACTTATTCCTATCATTTTGTTATTTGTTTTCTTATTGTTTTGTGGTCTTTTCTTCCTCCCTTCTTTCCTTCATGTCTTCCTCTAGTGAAGAGGATTTTCTCTGGTAATAAGATTTAGTTTCTTGCTTTTTATTTTTTTTGTGTATCCATTGTATGTTTTTTGGTTTGAGGTTACAATAAGGCTTGCAAATATTATCTTATAATCCATTATTTTAACCTGATAACAACTTAACAATATTTGCATGATAAAACAAACAAACAAGCAAAAATAAAACTCATAAAAACTGACCTTAACCTCTCCCCCACCCCCCCCCACTTTTTAACTTTTTGTTGTTTCTTTTTATATCTTATTGCACTCACTAGGTCTTGAAAAATTGTTGTAGTTATTATTTTTATTGGTTTATTGTTTAGTCTTTTTACTTAGCTTAAGAGTAGTTTGCATGCCACAGTTACGATGTTATAATATTCTGAGTATTCTGTGTGTTTACTATTACTAGTAAGTTGTGTAACTTCAGGTAATTATTTATTGCTCATTAATGTTTTTTTCTTTCTGATTAAAGTACTCTCTAGCATTTCTTGTAGAATGGGTCTGGTATTGCTGAAATCCCTCAGCTTTTGTTTGTCTGGGAAAGTCTTTATTTCTTCTTCATGTTTGAAGGCTATTTTCACTAGATAATACTATTCTAGAATAAAAGTGGTTTTTTTTTTTTTTTTTTCCTTCAGCACTTTAAATATGTCATACCACTCTCTCTTGGCCTGAAAGGTTTCCACTGAAGGATCTGCTGCCAGATGTATTGGAGCTCCATTTTATGTTGTTTGTTTCTTATCTCTTGCACTTTTAGAATCCTATCTTTATCCTTGACTTCTGGGAGTTTGATTGTTAAATATCTTGAGGTAGTCTTTGGATTAAATATGCTTGGTATTCTAGAACCATCTTGTGCTTAGATATTGATATCTTTCTCTAGGTTTTGAAAGTTTTCTGTTATCACTTTGAATAAATTTTCTAGCCCTATTTCTTTTTCTACCTTCTGTTTAAGGTCAATAACTCTTATATGTCCATTCGAGGCTATTTTCTAGATCCTGTAGGTGTGCTTACAGTTTTTTATTCTTTTTTCTTTTGTCTCCTTTGTGTATTTGCAAATAGCCTGTCTTCAAGTTCACTAAATTTTTTCTTCTGCTTGATCCACTTTGCTACTAAAGGACTCTACTGCATTCTTTAGTGTGCCAACTGCATTTTTCAGCTCCAGAATTTCTGATTATTTCTTTAATTTTAATATTTTAGTTAAGTTTATCTGATAGAATTCTGAATATTTTTCTGTACTATCTTGAATTTCTTTGAGTTTCCTCCAACTCAGCTATTTTGAATTTTCTGTCTGAAGTTTACATATCTGTGTTTCTCCAGCATTGGTCCCTGGTGTTGTACTTAGTTCATCTGGTGAGGTCATGCTTTCCTGGATGGTGTTGATGTTAGTAGGCATTCTTCAGAGTCTGGGCTTGAAGAGTTAGACACTTATTGTAGTCTTCACTGTCTTGGCTTATTTGAAGCTGTTCTTCTTGGGAAAGCTTTCCAGATATTTGAAATGACTTTGGTGTTGTGATCTAAGCTGTTTCTGCTTTAGGGGGAATCCCAAGTTCAGTAATGCTGTGGTTCTTGCAGACCCATAGAGCTACTACTTTGGATAAGATGATCTTGGATAAGATATAGAAGAATTCTCTGTATTATCAGGGAGAGACTCTTCTTCTCTTCCCTTACTTTCTCCCAAACATAGTCTCTATCTCTGTTCTGAGCCACCTAAAACTGTGGGTGGAGTGACATAAGCACCCCCGTAGCCACCACCACAGTATCTGTGCTGGGTCAGACCTGAAACCATCACAGCACTGGGTTTTGACCAAAACCTGCTATAACCACTCCCTGGTTACTGGCCCAGATTATGTCTAGAAATGTTGTCTGGGAGCTAGAGCCAGGAATGGGGGCCTTTTGACTCTGACTGATGCCCTATCCTGCTGTAACTGAGCTGGTATCCAGGATGCAAGGCAAAGTCCTCTCCACTCTTGCTTTTACTCTCTTCAAGAGGAGGGAAGGAGTCTCTTTTGGAACTGTGAGCTGTGCAGCTTAAGGAAGAGAAGATGCCAGCATTCTCTTGGCTGTCCCAAGTAGTGTCTCAGTATGTAGTGTCCCCGCCTCTGCCCCCCTCCACTGTCTCTGGGCCTAGTTCAGCCCTAGGACTTGCTGTCCTTATGGCCTAGATTGCCTTTCAAGTTTACTTAGAGACGAAGAGCATTTTGGCCCTCAGTGGAAAGGTTTGTGGGCACTCAAGTTCAGGCCACGGGGATCATTGATGCCGCTCTAGCTAGGGCTGATTTTAAATGCTCCGTCTGTGGGTGGCATTAGCTGAGTTTGCTTCAGGTTTCCTTTCTGCTCGAACAGAACAGAAGAGCACAGAGTTCAATGTCTCACAATTGCTCTGTTCTTTCTCCTCCAGTGCCCGGAGATGCTCTCTGCACCACACTGCTGTCGGAGGTTGGTGGGAGGTGGCGCCGGGGGGCCAAGGGGGATTGGTGGTGTTGGTGATTCAAGACTGTTTTATCTATCTCTTTGCTGCCTCTCTCAGCAATGTTAAGTTAAAGCCAAGTACTGTGAGTGCTCACCTGATTTTTGGTTCTTATGAAGGTGTTTTTTTTTTTTTTTTTTTTTTTTTTTTTTTTTTTTTTTTTTTTTTTGTAGAGATAGTTGTTAACTTGTTCTCCTTGCACGGGGTTTGGGGGATAAGTGAGGGAATTTTCTATTTTGCTATCTTGCTCCACTTGCTGGTCCTTAGCATTTCTTAGCAATAAAGTGTCTATAAATTAAGGTATATATATATATTTTAAAAGACATAATGCAGTTGCACACCTAATAGACTATAGCATTGTATAAACATAAATTTTATATGCACTGAGAAACCAAAAATATTTTTGTGACACACTTTATTGCCATATTTGTTTTATTGTGGTGGTCTAGCACAGAATCCATGGTATCTCTGAGATATGCCTATATTCTGAAAGGATCATTATGCTTGGATCAAGCTATGAAAACTGAAAGGTTATGCTGAGACTGTGGATGAAGTTTGACTCTACTTAAAGGTCATTCTCAGAGACAATAATCAGAAATATCTGGAAAATTAGAGCATACCTGAGTCCTACTGAGTCAAACTTTCTGGAAGTAGGATCAGCAGATTATCATTTTTACTAATCCCACAGTGATTCTTGTGGGCACTAAAGTTTAAGGACTATTGTGCTGGTTGGTGGGAAAACGGGGCTAAACTCTCTCAGCTTAGACCGTAAGGCATCTGATGATTGGTGAAAGATAGTATCTTTTTATATTTTCCCCATTTTATATGGCTTGAGTGTTTCTCACCTCCAAGTCTCAGGTTGAAATGTGATTTCCAGTGTTGGAGGCGGGGCCTGGTGAGAGGTGATTTGATCATGGGGGCAGATCCCTTATGAATGGTTTAGCACTGCCCCCTTTAGTGATAAGTTAGTTCTCGCTCAGCTCACAGAAGATCTGCTTGCTTAAAAGTTATGGCACCTCCCTTTTTTCCCTCTTGCTCCCTCTCTTACCATGAAGTGCCTGCTCCTGCTTCACCTTCTGCCATGAGTCAAAAAAAGCTCCCTGAGACCCTCACCAGAAGCAGAACAAATGCTGCTGCCATGCTTCCTATACAGACTGCTGAACCATAAGCCAATTAAAGCTCTTTTCTTTATAGTGATGCAAAAATGGCCTAATATATCATTCTACTAGGAAGACAGGAATTTAGATAAGACCCTCCACTTTTTATTGAGGTCACACAAGCACACGTGTGACCTGTGAACAGAGATAGTAAGTGATGCCTTATAAGTCAGTCATATTACATATAGTTTTTCCTTTGTTGTTTTTCCTTTTGTTTTTCCTACATTGTTTTTCCTTTTGTTATTCTCCAACCCTTAATAATTCTTATTTAAGTGTTCCAGACAGCCTCAGCAGAGCAGGCAGAGCAGGATGTGTGGGGCACTGTTAAAGGGAAGTATGCTCCTCCCAGAGGATGACTGTAGTGGCAATTAATGAGATCCCAAGGGAAAAGAGAATCTTGGGGACAGAGCAGAGTTATGCAGTCCAGGTGCTTCTTACACTAATTTTTCTTCCTTGTGCTGACCATGAAGGATATTTATTTGTTTACTTTCATTATGGAGAATAGAATTATTTTAAGAGACAAGCCTAGAACAAAATATTCCCCAAAATATTCCCTGGTATTCAAGACATGGAGTCTCTCAGCCACCCACTAGGAAGCCCTTATCGTTTTATTATGAGAAGAGTTGCTTTTCCTCTGTCTATTCACATAAACATTTTGAGATGTTACAGCACTACAAGGCATGGGAGGTAGTTTCTTTGTGAGCTATTACTAATGTTTATTTCTTAAGGATCAACAAGAAATTTAGCTGAAATGGAATATAATAGGAAGCAGTAGTCCCAAAATGGAATCAAATATACCATATTGATTTGCATTAAATTGACTAAAATTGCTATTAAAGAAACAAGTCCTAATTGTAATTCTTTATCAAATTACTCGTTTTTATAAACTAAAGCTTTTAGACCATGCATTAATGAGATCCAAATCAATCTAACAGAGAGTACAGGAAGCAATTAAGTTTAGTATGGAGAGAATGCAGGAAAATTACTGATAGTATAAAAGTTTTCTCTGACTTAAAGATAAATGCTTTTAAATAATAGTAAGGCCTTTCAAGATAATAATCACCGTCTTGCACAAATATAGCTGCTATAAAATTAACTTTCAAACCATTTAGATCTATCATTGTCCTTTTACTCACATCTTCAAAGCACTAGTCTGACAAAACAACAGAATTAAATCATGTGTTTTTTTGATGTTTATATGCTGTAAGCTAAGATTATGACTGGAAAAAAGTAGTGCATACAGCATTGTCCTTGATCCACTGGCTGTTTTTATTTTATGTAGTCAGTGAGGACCAGAGCATGAAAAATTATCAACAATGAGGTCAAGTTCCACATGGCACAGAGTGGGTACAAATAAAATGATAACACAAATGAAAACATCCAATAGTTTTTCAGTCCTCTTCATGCTGTTTCTGCATTAATGCTTCTGCCTTATTATAAATCATAAACATTCTGCAAAGCTTTGTTCAAGTGTAGCTTCTTAATAAAATATTTTTCTATTATTTTAATCATATATCACATCTGCCTCCAGCAGTCTTTTATACTTGTCTTATTACATTTAAAGTTAATGCGTTTTTATACATTCTTATCCCCAACTATTCTCCAGGTTCCTTATGGTAAATGCTATGCCCTATCCACCTCTGTACTTCACGTGCTTCCTAGCACATACTGCTCAATAAATGGTGAACTAATGAATAAGGGCATTGAAAATGCATCTGACTTGAGTCCCAGTTTAAATATGAACTTGAGTCTAAGTAGGATTAAGACATATCTGGTGATCTGAAGGGACAGACTTGCCAAAGGCCCATTTACATAAGGAATGAGGAAAAGAGACCTTATCACAAAAGATCTGGCATCATGAACTTGATCCAAGAAAGAGGCCTTAGTGGTTGGTGGAGTGGACTAATTGTGAAGAAAGCATGGGCTTAGACATTGTCCAAGCCCCACTTCTCAATGGACTCAAGTGTGAGTCTTCTCCCTTGAATAAACATAAACAGATTCTTTCCCTGAAAACTCTTCAATCACTGAGGCATCCGCATTACTGCTCAGATACTTTTTAAAGTGTTGAGGATCAGAGAAGGGAGAGCCATTGTTCTTCCTTACCACGCAGTAGAACAGAACTACACAATGTGGTCCATAGATCAGTGCCCATCTATATGAGTTGGTCCACGATGAGATAAGGAATTTGAATTAGAACACAAGTTGACCATGTCAATGAGGACATTGTTTAGTTCAGCTAATATTTTTCTTTTAATACTAACAAGATATGCTTGATGAAGGAGGAAGTGTGTTCATTTACATTTTGGAAGAATCTCTTTACTCTTCTTAACCAAGAGTTGGTGCACTGGCTATTTTGAGAAACACTGTAGAGAACCATGGTGCTTTGACATCTCCTGGGTTCCAGAGCATTCCTTATGGTAGCAGAAGATAAGAGTACTAGTAATGTACTACTCAGGGCATTTACGTTAGTGGAAGGAGCATGGCCATTCATAGTGAGAACTGTGGTATCCAGTACAGCAGCAGAGATGTCAAATGAGTTTGAACTGGTTTGTGATCATGAAATATCTCCTGGGAACACTCTAATGTATTTAAGGAACAATTTTAGTGATTTAAAGTTACATCTGAGGTGATACAAGCAAGAATCAGTAGGCTGTGTGTCAGTATTGCAACTTCTTGAAAATAGATGACAGAGCTTCTAAGACTGACCTCTTCTCCAAATTTGGGCATCTCATCTTATGGCCTTATAACACTAAGAGATGCCCAGGGGATGTAGTTGCAAAAATGGAGGGTATTCCTTATAAAAGGGTGAGGGTGGCAACTCTGGATGAAAAGAGATGCTATAAAAGTAGCTACCAGATCAAATGAATAGAGGGGAATCAGGTTGAGAAAAATATTAAAAGATTTAGAAAACAAGGAGATGGATATCATATATAATAGATCTTGTAAAGTCTATGTATTTTTTGAAGGAGGCAAGCCCACATTTTCTGTGTGTATATATGTTTGTTATTTTCATATGCATGTAATCATTAAAAAATAACAGAGCCCAAAGGTTTCTTGATAATCAATAATTGACAAATGGTAAGATTTTTATAAACCCACATAATACATCAAAATCAATTCATTACTGGAAAATTATCATTTGAAATTTGCAAACATATTTTCTGTCTCTAGGTTCAAGATAGCTACCACAAGATTAACTGAATTTTACTCGAAAGACAAATCTTTAGTTGTCACCAAACAGAATGCATATTCCAGTGCCTACAAGACAAAAACTTTCTTAGAATTAAATTCTTCTTTATCACCTCCACCAACAACAAAGGATATTCATCAAGTGACAATAAAAATAATTGTTTATATGCACTGTCTGTCTTCTACAAGTACCTACAACCTAACCCTAAGGTAAAAATGTAAGTGAAATCTTACATATTTACATGAAAAAAATGGAATTAAATCTGTAATTACCAATCATTGGTCCGTGTATACCTTTGCATCTATGGAGTATTTGGTGCATAGTAAATATTCAACAATACTTTACGTAATTAAATGAGAAAAACATAAATTTGAATAGTTGAGCTGAGTGGGCAGAGGGATTAAGAGTTCTGAGGCTAAGCAGGTCAGCCTCAGAAAGTCCTCACTTCCTACTCCTGGATCATCTGGTTTGACCCTAATTTTACATTTGTTTGCTAAGATTTGTGGCATCCTTGCAGATGAGCATTCAGTTAGAACTTGACATTTTTGGTATATCTAAATAAGAGCAGATTGTTCCTGCCTTTTTAGCAATCCCAGAGATAGTCAAATACCAGACACCATGATGGGATCTCAAAGACCTATTTAGTTTAATCACCTCATTTTACAGAGAAAGAAACTAAGGTCCAGAGTAGCAGACAGACTCATCCTAAATCATACTATTGATTTTTTCCCCCTTAGGTTACTTGTCTTTTCTGAACAGTTGCTGGTAAAAGATAATCCAGTAACCCCTTGTCAAATACCACTTATAGGAAGCCCTTGGTCTGGACGGAGCTCCTGCACTAGGCCCAACAAATCAAACCAAAATGGAGTCACTCATGCTGAAGTTCCATACCAGCATGCCGAAATTGAGTTGTTATTGGGCTTCCCAAGAAGTCAGGAGAGAGAATAGCCACATCCCCACAGACACGTTTTAGCTGACATGATAAAGAAGTCCCCTCTGCTGAAACCTTTGCAAGGAAAGTAAGTTTGAAATTACCAATCTGCTTTTTGTTCTGTTTCTGCCTTCCTCAGCCTTTTTCTGTCGACAAAACCAACCTCCTCTGCTGGGTTTATTGGAACACTTATTCTACTTTATAGAATGAGATGTTGCCTGATTCCAGAATTGCAAATAAAAGCCAAGTAAGAAGATCTTTATGCTAAATTTGCTGTGATTCTATCTTTTGACACCTCCCAAACACACTGCTGAATCACCATGCACAAAATGATCATCTACACAACATTCAAATTGTCTGGCTTCAGTAAAATCGTCTGCTTGGTTCCAAATGCACTCTTCCTTTACTTAGTGTATTTCAAACAACTGACAACAGACTACCTCTGTCCTGGCTCAGCACTGTTTCATAGTTTAGAGATTTCACAGTTGACTCCTTCCAGCCTCTTTTCACAGTCTGAATTTGCGATGACTTTCTCACCATTAGGCCTTTTGCAAACTCTTACCATCTGGGAAGCAACAACTATCCTACAGATATCCATCACTATTTCATACCCATGCTGGTATTGGTTTTTGGTCCTAGGTACATTCAGTTCTAGGACTAGGATCCTTTTCGCTAGGATGCCTGTAACCTATCTTACTTTGCATCTCTCTGCAATGGAACTTAAAGTACCTGACTTGGTATGGGTTTATGAGCAAGGCACTGAGAGTAATTAACATTTGAATAAAAGCTACCTGTGGATTCCTCTATTTAACAGCTGTTAAATGAATTATTTGTCTGCTACAAACTCCAGGTTGGCAGATTGAGTATACCCAGGTGGAAATTACAGTGCACACATACAAGTGGGGATTAAATGAATTGTATAGCATAAATCAAATCAGGCTGCAATTTTGAAATCTAGACAGTAATCCCAATTACTTCTGAGGGATAGCCCATAGAGATAGATCAATACATAACGTATGAATATTCAAAGATACTTCAGGATTTAATGGTCCCAGCTCTACCTGCCAAACTAGGAATTGACAGATCTTTTGACTCATATAAACCCAAAAGAACAGCACTATCTGTTCTTGTTAGCCAATATTAATTCCCACATTTCAAATATGCCTTTCAATTAAATGCCTTCACAGATGAGTTACATAATGTTAATAATTTTGACCAAAACAGGGGTTCTATCATATGTGCAAGATTTTGTGTTTTGGTGTATTATTTATGCCTCCCACGGAGAACAGACCATGTTGTAAAAAGCCAAATTGGAGAATAAATTTTTATGTTAAAGAGATTGTGCTGACTAAAACAAAAATAAAAGATTTGGCAATTCATCATTGAATGCAAGCAATTTAGAAACTAAGTCACTCACATATAAAAGTGAAAATCTGTACTTATAAAATCCTGCCTATGTTAATCCAAAACATACAGACATTGCTGAAACATATGTATAACCAGTGTGCCTATAAGACACTGGGATTTGAATTATTTGAAGACAATGATGCTCAAATAAGTCAAATATTCAAACTAAAATATTTAGTATTGTATTTTGGTCCCTTAGTAATTGCTGTAATATATTCTATCTTTTAATTCTTGCAATCACCCACTAAGTACTGCTATTTACTTATAGAGAGTGGAGCACAGAGATGTCCCATAACTGGTACAAGGTCGCAGAGCTAGGTTGGAAGAGCAAGCATTGAAATCATCCCCAAAATATTTTATAAAATCAATTAAGAAAAAATATAAAATAGCATCCTATTAGGCTTACAGCAGCAATTGCTAAGCCAGCTTGCCCTTTAGCTCACTTCCTTGTAGCTGGTTGCTACTTACTATGGCCCAGGAAAACGTATCCCTTGTCACAAGACTCTTTGTTCTTTTTCAGTTCTAGACATAAAAACTAAGACATAGTGAAATGACAGTCATTCTGTTTGAGCTTCTTCTTTAGGTTCTGCATACCAACAGATGCCAGCTGGTCTGGAAGGCCTAGTAAGAAGCTGACTCATGGAGGAAAGCAGTTACCATATCCTGAAAGTTTCATCCTCCTTACCCTGATGAATTCATGACCCCAAATTTTCCAGCCTCTTACCCTCCACAAATCCCTTTAAAAACCTTTGCTCAGGACCCTTCAATGAAATGGATTTGAGCACTTGAAAGAATTCTTCCCATTTCCTTGTTTGGCACCTTGCAATTATTAAAGTCTTTCTCTGCTGCATCCCCATTGTCAGTGAATATGCAGCAGATATACAAAACTGGCAGCCCTGTAATAGAATTTATGCAGGAAGCCTGACTCTCAAGCCTTAGGCCTCAACCCCTCTACCCCGTATTGCAGTTAAATCTTAGACACATTTTTGTGAAGTGAGCAATTGGAAGGGAAATGGAAATATGTAGATAGATTCCAGTAATTGCTTAGTGGTAATATTTTGAGGTCTAATGTCAGCAGCCTATTGTAATACAGGCAAGAGTTGTGAAAAGCCTGTCTTCATTTGAGGTCTCCACTATCTCATTGGGCTTTGCCTCCTCCTCTCAGGCCTTTTGTTCTGCCTTGGTTTCTCTCTCTGATAATCTCTTCAAGTGCTGTGCTTTGGTTGATGGAGGTTGTTATTTTTAAGACTTCAATAACTGAAAATTCATAGTCTTTAAGAAAATCTTTTTTTTTTTAAATTTTGCGTGGAAGTATCAAATAATTCTTACCCTTCATCTGCACTGTTCTTGTGAATGGCACATGTTCTATTTAGTACGATGTACATTATTTCATGTTCTATTTGCCATTAATATTTTTTTCACTATTTTGTTTTAGACTGTTTTTAAAAAACTCAAGAAGGATTCATCATAACCTGGGCCTTGAAAAATACTAACACCTTCTTATTATGGTTACCAATATGTAAATTATGTGAAGGAAATCAAAATATTTCACACCAAATTATAGCTCCCTGGTATAATGAATATTTTAAATTAAAAATTATTAGAGATCAACAAGTGTTTTAAGAGACTTTCCCCCTATCTACATAAAGATAGGACTGACTCACCAAGAACAACTAGTCTTGTTCCCCTCCCTGCTATCTCATTATCTATTGCAGAAAAGAGGACCCAGGGTATAACCACACCTGTACAGACTCTTTTTCAAGAAAATTACTGTTTCCAAGGATCGTTTAAATACTACAAATAACTATTTACAAGTTAGTTTCTGTTCCCTGATGCAAATTTTCTCCCTAGTAATCATTTACTGCCCCTCAATATTATTCGTCTTCTCCCATTCCCATAACCTGTTTGCCAGGATCTGAGCCCTCATTCTTTCCTAACTCAACATGGTATCTAAGCTTCCGCATCTCACTGGGAAGTCAAGTCTTCATTCTGAAGGCTGCCGTGCATACAGGTTAAATAAATTTGTAGCCTCTTCTCCTATTAATCAATCTGCTTTGTGTCAGTGATTTTTCAGTGAGCCTTTACAGGTCCAAGGGCCTTCACTCTCATGGATGAAAGAAATATACTTTTAAAATATATTTTATTAGTACTGAAACTTATTTTTGTTTTATTCTGGTCTGAAAAATCCATAAACACAGCATGAATAGCAACTTCTTTCATTTAATTAAAGCTATAATTTTGTATATAAAAACAATCCATAATCCACCTATCTAGATTGTAACAAACATCCAAATTGTGGAGTTTCTAGAAGGTTTAATGCACTGATATTAATGGAATGTTTCCCTGACACTATTACTATTTAGAAAATTTCATTCCTATCACATCTAACCTTTGCTTTCACTAGCAGTTAATGAATAATGAATAATGAATGTGAAAGACATTTCTTTATTTAAAATGAGAAAATCCTATTATAAATAAAAACATAAAATTAGATGTGAAGCAATAACACATTAAATTATTACTAATATACTGTTATATATTAATTTCTACAGCAACTAACCAGAAGCTGAAAAATTTAGCTTAGGAATGATATCACCTACTTTCTTTGGGAAAACCTAAAAATCTGTTCTTGTAGGACATCTTCCAATGGCACTAGCTGTCAGAAATAGGCAAGATTGAAGAGACAGAATTCTGGAGTTCAGTATGTTTGACAAGAGAAAAAAAAAAGAAAACTACCTCCCTGTAACACTGGGGTCAAGTCATCAAATTTTTGTAAATAGTCTCAGAATATATAGATTGGCATAATTTTTAATTAAATATTAACATGTTCTACTGTAGAACAATTTAGAGATTTTAAAGTGTTTACAGGTTAATTAACTGATCCATTCTCGAAATGATCATCTGAGGAAGGAAGACATGTGTTAATTGTTCCATTTTATAGAACAGAAAATAAAGACTTAGAGATGTTCACTAGATTTCTCACAGTGGAATGGTTCAGAAGTAAGTAAGGTGGATTTTTATTATTCTATAATCAGAGATTTTAGTTATTATCATGAGATGAAAATCCTAGTAAAACACTTTTGGAAAAGTGAAAAAAGAAAGTTATGTTTGGAAAAAGAAGGGAAAGAAATTATAAGGACCTTTGGAGAGAGAGCTACAGTTATTTAAAAATCAAAGATACTGTTTAATGGGAAGTTTCATGGTGGAGCAGTGCCAATATTGTGTCTGCTGTTCATTAGGTTCTGTTGTAAGTGGAGGGGTGGGAGATTCTGAATGCTCCTCAATACGCCCAAAGGAAAGGATGGGGTGAAGCTGCTCTGGAAGTGGGCTAATGCTTTCAGGAGGGTTGAAAACTCAGGTTCCTACCCTTCATCCCATGAGGAGCAGAATTGATTGCTCTCCCTATTTTGTATGAAAATGTAGATAGGAAATGTCGCTCTCCTCTCAGTGGATTATACTGCTAAGGTAGATTAAATCATTGCATCTAATCGTCAATGGACTTTTTGTATTATAATTATGCATCCATGGCTTTTGATATGCAACTTTGCAGTGCTACCCACTGAAGAAAGTAGAATATATTTTCCCACCTGCTAAATGTTGAGCTTGACCATGTGATTTGCTGCAGCCACTGGAATGTTGGTAAAGTGTAAAGTGGCCTGTTAGGGGCCAGGTTGAGTGGTGTCATGTGTTTCTTCTCATCGTCTGTGGTCTTACCAATTGCTATGAGAAAAACCAGTAGGTAGATACTGGTCTAAGGTAAATGCGTATTTACTTGAACCTAACCCACTGCCTGGAGCTCAGCCTACCCAATCAGAGCCAACTCATTAAACTACAGAAAAACTAATATTCAATGTAAGCCATTGAGTTTTGAGTGGTTTGTTATGTAGTGTCAGGGCAGTAATAACTAGCTAATATAATCACCACCCATTTAGTATTCCAAGCCAGAAACCCAGGCATCATAGCTGTTGAGTTTTGTTTATAAGAAAAATCATGCTATGATTTTAGAGAACACATTATTATTATAGAGAATGTATGTTAAAAGAGAATTTTAAAAAGAAAAACAAGCATAAGATGCCAATTTTCTACTCCCCAAGAAACAACTATCTTCAACATTAGGTGAGCATCATTGTAGACATACATTTTCTTTTCTGTAAGCTTTCTAATTTTATAATAGTATTAAATATACAGAAAAATTACAAAAATAACACTGAGAATTCCTTTATACCCCTCGTCCAGTCTCCTTAATGTTAATATCTTGGATTGTCATGGTACATTTATCAAAATTAAGAAACCAACATTGACATGTTACTAGTAATGACACTGAACAACTTATTCAAATTACCACTATTTTCCCCTAAGTTTCCAAAATCCCATGTTGGATACCATATTGCATTTAGTCATCACGTATCCTTAGCCTACTCTGGTCTGTGACAATTTCTCAGACTTTCCTAATTAAAAAAAAAAAAAAAATTAACAGTTTTGGGGGATTACTGATCAAGTATTTTGTAGACTGTTCTTCAATTGGGATTGGCCAACCTTTTCCTCCAGGGTAGACTAAGGTAAGGAGTTTTGCAGAGGAAGAATACATGAACAAAGTGTTGTTATCAACACAGTAGATCAAGGTGCAAGCTATCAACATGACTGACCATTGATGATGTTACCCTTCATCATCAAACCAAGTTTGTGTTTGCCACAGTTCTCCACTGTGAAGTTATTCCTTCAATTTCCATACACTAGTTTTTGAAACAGACATCTACGTTTACATACTTTTTGTCAAAATAATTCATACATATCAATTTGAAAGAAATAGAATTTCAAAGCTTTAGAAAACATTCAGTGGTTAAGCTCCATCATTCTCATCACTAGAAGCAACTACTTTTGATGATTCTCCATTCCCACCCCAAGAGCTAGTTAATCACAAACCTATTTTCTGTCTCTACAGATTTTTCTTTTCTGAAAATTTCATATAAATGGGAGCTAATAATATTTGATGTTTTGATCCGGCTTCTTTTCTTAGTATAATGCTTTTATAATTTTGTCCATGTCATGACATATGTTCATTTTTTTTAATTGTTGACTAATATTTCACTTAATGGGTATACCAATTTTTGTTTATTTGTTTATAAATTAATGAACATTTGAATGGTTTCTATATTTAGGCTCCTGTGAATGCTTCTGTGAACTTTGAGATGCAAGTCTTTCTGTGGAAATGTCTTTCACTTCTCTTGAGTAGGTATTTAGGAGAGAAACTATTAGGTCACATAGTAAGTTCATGTTTAAGTTTTTAAGAAGCTACCAAACTATTTTCTAAGAGCCTGTACCATTTTACATTTCCATCAGCAATATAGGAAGTTTCTCCATTTCCTTACCAACTTTTGTTATTTTTGTCTGTCTTCTGTTTATGTTTATAGCTATTTAAATGCGAATGAATTGGTATCTTACTATAGTTTTAATGTGTACTTACTCAATAATTAATGATGTTGAATGTCTTTACATGTGCTGATGAGCCTTTTTATACTTTTTTGTTAATTGTCCATTTAATTTTTTTGTCTAAATTTTTATTGAGTTTGTTGTCTTCTATTTAGTTATTTATATATTCTGGATGTAAGTGCCTTATCAGAAACATATTGCAAATATTTTCTCCCAGTCTGTGTATTTTCTTTTCATTCTGTCAGCTATTTCTTCAGAAGTATCCAAGATTCTAATTTTGATGATCAATTTGACTATAGTTTATTTATTTTAATGGATTGTGGTCTCAATGTTATATTTAAGAAATTATTGACTAGCCAAGGTCAAAAAGATTTTCTCTTGCATTTTCTTCTAAAAGTTTTACAGTTTTAGCTCTTATACTTAGGTCTTTGATCCACATTGAGTCAATTTGTGTGCATAGTTTGAGATAAATGCCTAAATTTATCCTTTCTGCATGTTGGATATTCAATAGTCCTAAAATTAGTTGTGGAAAAGAGTGTCCTTTCTCATTGAATTGGCTTGGCAAATTTTTTGAAGAAAAAGTTGACCAGAGTTAGAAAGTTTTACTTCTGGACTCTGAGTTCCATTACCCTATTTATAGGTCTATCTTTATGTTAGTACCACACTATGTTGATTTCTGTAGCTCCATAGTAATTTTATTTGTTTGTTTGTTTGTTTGTTTGTTTATTGAGACAGGGTCTGGCTCTGTCCCTGGGCTGGAGTGCAGTGATATGACCTAGGCTCATCTGTCTCTCAGGCTCAAACCATCCTCCCACCTCAATCTCCTGAGTGACTGAGACCACAGACATGTGCCAACATACTTGGCTAATTTTTGTTTATTTTGTAGAGATGGGGTTTTGTCATATTGCCCAGGTTGGTCTTGAACTCCTGAGCTCAAGTAATTCACCTGCCGTGGCCTCCCAAATTGCTGGGATTACAGGTGTGAGCTACTATGCCTGGCCCACAGTTATTTTAAAGTCAGAGAGCTCTTTTTGTTTAATTAATGAAATTTCTCAAGACATTAATGATAAGCTTTAAACATTTTCTTTTTTATGTTATCTCTCTCCTTCAGTTTTTTTTTTCCCAGTATTTTTCTTTCACAAAAGCAGCTTTCTTCAACTGTTAATTCTTGCTTATCTGCTCACTCTTAAAGATAGAGATTTAAAAACTGTTTGAAACTCTGAACACATAGGTAAGACTGGTAGACTTTGAGCTTCATTGCAGGGTGATGTTTCAACTATAGTCACTGTGTGGGCTTAGGTCAGGAATAATTTATAAAATAATGGGCAACATTAAAATAATATGTCTTCTTTACTTGGAGAAATCTGCCACTGATTTTCTAAGTGAAGAAGCAGGAAGCACATGGGAAAAAATGATGTCACTGCCATCTTGACATGTTTTAAATCACAAATTATAGAAAAGTTGTATTCCTAATTGAAGAATCACTAGTATTACAGGAGTTATTAAGAAATTATTTTAGGCAGCTAGAGAGGGTAAAAGAGTCCTTGGTAAGTCTTCTTCTTTTAATAAAAAAGCAGGCCCCAAAACATTTCTTTTCCAACAGAAAGCGGCCTGAAAAACCAGACCTGCAAGCACTGATATCCAAATGTTGGTGACTAGAAGCCAGGTCCAACCAATATGGTGGTTCCTGTGACTTTTTCTTTGTTGCCACGTGTGCAAGACATGATGGTGACCAGCCAGCTAGCCACATTTTCATATTTAAAAGGCTAGGGTGGGAGAGCTGGCTTTTTTGCAGGCTATGTGAATGACACACCTGGTCAACCAATCCCCTGAGTCCTATGCAAACCAGACACCACCTCCTCCAGCCTCCCAATAGACCCGACTGCTTTCTGCCACATGTGGGGTTTTCCATTTGGAGCCCTCCTCCCTCTGTATGAGGGAGCTGTTTTCTTCTTTCTTGCCTATTAAACATTCCACTCCTTAAACCACTCCATGTGTATATCCATGTCGCTAATTTTCTTCGTGCAAGACCGAGGACCTTAAGTGTTTCTCCAGACAACACAGCCATATCATTTTTGGTGCATCGGCTGGGAAACCAAGGTACAACATCCATCTGGGAGGTGAGTAGAAGAGCAAACTCAAATCTGTTCTTTCATTCCAAGGCTCTTGGCCTCCATTTTAAAATCAAATCAAATCAATAACGGCATCTGTCAGCCATCTAGATATGCTTAGTGTGGCTGCCATTCTTAAAGACTCGCATATCAGTCTTGCTGGGGAGAACATGAAGACCCCCTCCCTCCAATACTCTGGGTCATTGGGAAATGTTGGCCGTGCTTCAAACCAGCTTCTGTTCATGGGGAAATCTAGCCATTGCATAAGGCTGGGAAAAGTTCTGAAGCAACTGAGAATTTCTGGCCAGGGCATTCCCTGGTGTTATTCAAAAGCTTCTGAACTAGACTCAGCCTCCAACAGTCTGCCCAGGTATTGGTAAAAGATCCCCAGCTATCCTGTCACAAAACTTTTCTTTTGTTTCTATCGGGAGTCGCCATGTCTCTTATTCTCTGTGTGTCAAATGTGCGGGAATTTTTATAGCCTAGGGAAGTAATCCTGTTAGGCAAGATCAGGAAATGCGGTAATAACCACGGCTATAGCTCAGGAAAATGCTATGGCAATCTTCTAGGAACAGCGGTCTCCCCTTTCCCCCACTGTGAGATGACTCCCTACTATGCCTCCGGTGGCACATGGTATTTCTAAGTCAACAGCGCCACCTAGTGGAAATAGACATCCTCTTCATAAGACATTTCTTGTCCTCTGCAGTCCAGCGCAGCTTCCTAATTTTTCCTTTTTGCCCCTTTCTACTGGAAACCAGGCTTTATGCTGCTTCTGTGAACAGAAAAATTCTGCCTTCAACAATTAGGAGTAAAATATCCTCTGCAGCCAAATTTGAGTCCTGATACTGTCCCATCAACAGGAAAATCACGATTAGGTCCCCACATTTCTTTAAGGAAACTGTTTTGTCTACAGTAAGACAGCACTTAATTAGTAAGGGGATTTTAAGTCTGAAAGTTAACCAGAACCATTTTTCTAGGGGTTAAGGCCTTAACACAGGCTATAATAGCAGGCAGTCTAGCATGTTCCCTCCATTAAAGGAGATTTGACTTTTATATAATCTTTCCCAAGATCAATTTTTTTTTAAAGGGAAGCACACAGGTCACACACGTCTAGGAAGTCGAAAGGAAATCACAGGGCAGAAGACTAGAGCTACTTGAATGAGCATGACAAGCCCCAATTGTTTCATTTCTCTGGTGCCATGGCTTAGAGGGTCACACCTACAACCATGGGCAGCACATTTAATAGTGTGCCAGAACCTAGGAACCAAGGAGGGAAAACAGTTGGGGGGACACTCCCACTGTCTTCTTCTCCACCCTGGGTCACACACAGAGAGGAAGGAAATGAAAGGGACACCTTTTTCTCACTTCTCTTTCTAGGTGCATAACAGATCATGTTCATCATGTACTCCCCTGGAGTACATTTTAAAGCACTGAGACTCCCTCAACCCTGAGACTTTGAAGAAAAACACCTCATATTCTATGGCATAAGAGCATGGCCTTCTTACCATGTTTCAGACAGACAAACCTAGCCTGCTGGGGATAGCCTTGATTTTGATATTATCAAACAATTACATCTTTTCTGTAGATGGAAGGGCAAATGGTCTGAGGTACCCAATGTACAGAGTTTCTTTGCCCTGCAAGACATCCCAGACCTTTACAAGCTTTGTACAATTGACCCAGTTCTTTTAGAAGCATGATAGGCAAGCCCACAGGGAATAGTTCCCCAGAGCTAAAGCAGATTCCAGAGGAGCAATCTGAGACAGTTATTGAATGTCTCAACTCTTCCAATTCCCCTCATTCAGAACTCCCTCCAATCATACCATCAGGTCCTCCAGCTCCACCATCTCCAGTATTACCCACTTTCCCCGCTTCAGTCTTCTCTCTGCAGAAATACCTGATGAAAATGGTGCCATGAGGATTCATGTTCCCTTCTCATTACAGGATCTTAAGCAATTGAAGGGAGACTTAAGCAGATTTTCTGATGACCACAATAAATGTATAGAAAATTTTCTTTTTTTTTTTTTGAGACGGAGTCTCGCTCTATCACCCAGGCTGGAGTGCAGTGGCCGGATCTCAGCTCACTGCAAGCTCTGCCTCCCGGTTTTATGCCATTCTCCTGCCTCAGCCTCCCGAGTAGCTGGGACTACAGGCGCCCACCACCTCGCCCGGCTAGTTTTTTGTATTTTTTAGTAGAGATGGGGTTTCACCGTGTTAGCCAGGATGGTCTCGATCTCCTGATCTCGTGATCCGCCCGTCTCGGCCTCCCCAAGTGCTGGGATTACAGGCTTGAGCCACCGCGCCTGGCTGAAACTTTTCAAAATTTAACTCAAGTGTTTGACCGTACATGGAGGGATGTTATGTTGCTCCTAAGTCAGGCCTCACTGAAGCTGAAAAGCAGTCAGCTCTGCAGGCAGCAGGAAAATATGAAGATGAACAACATGTCTCCTATAGCAGACCAAAGAGAAAAAAAGGAGACAGGGAAGGTGAAGAAGTAATGGAAACTCTGTTACCACTAGGAAGAGAAGCGGTTCCACTAGACAAGCCTGATTGGAACCCCAATAACTCAGCAGATGAATAGAAAAGAAAGCACTTTTAAATGTGCATAGTAGATGACCTATGATAAATGAGGGCTGAACCTCTTAATTACTCTAAACTGTCCATGATAGACCAAAAAACAGAGGAGAAGCCCACATACTTTATGGAAAGATGGAGAGAGGCACTAATAAAACATGCCTCTTTATCCTCTGATTCAGTGAAGGGACAGCGCATCCTGAAGGACAAGTTTGTTACACAGGCAGCTCCCCACATTAGAAGGAAACTACAGAAGCAAGCTATAGGACCAGATAGCACCCTAGAGAACCTCCTGAGAATAGCTACTTCAGCCTTTTACAATAGGGATCAGGAGGAGGCCCAAGAAAAGGAGAGAAAACAAAAGAGAAGGACAGAGACTCTATGAGCAGCCTTGCAAGCTTGCAAAGTCCAGAATCTCCAAGGTGCATCTACTAGCTGTTATCAATGTGGAAAGTCAGGAAATTTTAACAAGTATTGCCCAGGCACAAAGAATAAACCACCTCAACCCTGTCCAGCCCATGGCAGAGACCACTGGAGATCAAACTGCCCCTGGAAATCGAGCTCACTGGGTTCAGGACCTGTCTCACAGATGGTACAGCAGACTGATGGGTCCTGGGGCTCAATCCCTCAGCTTCAGCTGGGGCTCAGACTGCCGTTACAGCACAGGAGCCCTAGCTGATTCTGGAAATTGAAGGAAGGAAGGTAGATCTCCTTAGGGATACTGGAATCAGCCTCTCTCTTCTCCTCTGTAATCCAGGCTTCCCCTCTTCCCATAGCAAGGCTGTAAGGGGTGTCTCAGGAAAAACTTTAACCTGCCATTTTTCTGAATCCCTTAGCTGAAGATGAGGGGATCCATTATTTACAAATGCATCTTTAATCATGCCTGAAAGTCTCAGTCTTTCATTGGGTAGAGATATTCTTGTTTGCACGGGGGCAAGCATCCTTATAGCCCCAGGACAAACTTTTTGTTCCCTGCTGATGGAAGCTAATATTAATCCAGAAATATGGGCAACTCAAGGAAGAATATAGGTCAAGCTATAACTGCTAGGCCAGTCCAGATCCATCTTAAGAATCCCACTTTTTTTTCTAACCAGAGATACTATCCCCTAAGGCCAGAGGCTAGGAAAGGGCTAGAAGTCATTATTAATAATCTAAAGATGCTGGGCCTCCTCAAACCCTATAGAAGCCCCTGCAACACCCCAATATTAGGAGTGCAGAAACCCAATGGTGAATGGAGACTAGTTCAGGACCTCTGCCTCATTAAAGAAGCTGTAGTTCCAATCCACCCAGTGGTATTTAATCCCTATACCCCATTAACTCACATATCAGAGGGAAATAAATGGTTTACAGTCTTAGATTTACAGGATGCCTTTTTCTGCATACCATTATATCCTGACTCTCAATACCTCTTTGCTTTTGAAGATCCCTCTGGCCAAACTGCCCAGTTAACATGGATGGTGCTTCCTCAGGGATCTGTTTGAACAGGCACTGTCAAAAGACCTCTCTGAGTTTTCTCATCCCCAAGTTAGGGTCTTGCAGGATGTTGTTGTTACTCTGCTCTGTGCCCCAACTGAGGAAGTTTCTCAGGAAGGCACCGAAGCTCTCCTTAACTTCTTAGTGGTAGAGGATATAAGATTTCAAAACCCAGGGCCCAGCTTTGTCAAGCCTCAGTGAAGCACCTAAGTTTAGTGCTGTCTGAGGGGACTGGAACATTAGGGGAAGAAAGGATGAAGCCTATTTCCTCCTTCCCCCTGCCCCAAACCCTCAAGTAGCTAAGAGGATTTTTGGCCATTACAGGAGTTTGTGGACTATGGATACCTGGGTATGGTGAAACAGCCTGTTTATTATATAATCTCATAAAACTAACTAAGGGAACTAAAACTCATCTTTTAACCTGGGAACCTAAAGCTCAAAAGGCCTTTGACCAGCTAAAGCAAGCCTTGCTTAAGGTACCAGCCTTAAGCCTTGCTTACGGTCTCAGCCTTCCTGTAGGGAAAGCCTTCAATCTGTATGTATCAGAAAGGAAGGGAGTGGCCTTGGGAGTTTCAACACAGACCCAAGGACCAGCTCAACAACCAGTGGGTTACCTAAATAAGAAACTTGATTTGGTGGCTGAAGGATGGCCAGCATATCTCTGAGCCATCGCCTCAGTGGCCCTACTGGTCCCAGAAGCCTCCAAATTAACCCTGAGAAATGATTTAACTGTTTATACCCCACATAACATGGCAGGACTACTGTACTCCAGGGGGAGCCTTTGGCTAACAGACAGCCGACTCCTCAAATAGCAGGCCTTGCTATTAGAGGGTTCCAACATCAAATGAAAAACTTGTTCTTGCCTAAATCCAGCCACTTTCCTCTGCAAGAAAACTGGGGAACCTGAATACGATTGTGAACAAGTCATAATAAAGACCTATGCATCCAGGGAAGATCTTAGGGAAACTCCCCTGGAGAACCCAGACTGGACCCTCTTCACAGATGGGAGCTCTTTTGTAGAACAAGGAATCTATAAGGCGGGATATGCAGCAGTCACTCTAAATGATGTCATTGAAAGTACATCTCTCCCTCCAAGCACAAGCACTCAATTAGCTGAGCTAATAGCTCTTACAAGAGCACTCAAATTAAACAATGGGAAGGTAGCTAACATTTACACTGACTCCAAGTATGCTTTCCTGGTTTTCCATGCTCATGCTCATGCTCATGCTCATGAAGGGAAGACATTTTCTTACCTCTAATGAATTTCCTGTAAAATATCACCAGAAATTAACAGGTTATTATCTTCAGTTTTCTTCCATGAGAAATAGAAGTTATGCATTGTAGGGGACATCAAAATGGAACAGATGAGGTAGCCTAAGGAAATAGACTAGCTGATCAGGCAGCTAAGTCAGCAGCAAGGAAGCCTCAAGACATCAACACACTTCAAAACCCTCTAATCTGGAAAGGCTCCATAAAAGAAATTAAAACTCAGTACTCCCCTACAGAAAGAGAATGGGCCACTTGTCGAGGTTATACTTTTCAGTCCATAGGATGGCTACAGTCAGAGGATGGCAAACTCCACTTGCCAGTCTCAGCCAATGGAAAGTTCTTAAAATCCCTCACCAAGCTTTTCACCTGGGAAAGGATAAAACTTACCAATATGCTCAGAGATAGTTTTCAGAAGATAACTTACTAAAAACAGTCAAGGAAGTTTTTAATGCTGAAGTCTGTCTTAAAAAAAAAATTCCCCTGAACAGGTGATTCCTTCCTCCTCAAACCCAAAGAATAGGAATTTATCCAGGGGAGGACCAGCAGACAGACTTCACCCCCATGCCAAAGATAAAGGGCATTCAATACCTCCTGGTATGAGTAGATACCCTCACTAGCTGGGCAGAAGCATTTCCATGCCACACAGAAAAAGCCTCTGAGGTAATAAAAGTGTTAGTGAATGAAATAGCTCCCTGCTTTGGTCTACCTAAGTACTTTCAAAGTGACAATGGCCCCTCATTTAAGGCAGTGCCACACAAGGGATCTCAAAAGCACTAGGCATAGAATATCATCTCCATTGTGCTTGGAGACCCCAGTCCTCAGGAAAGGTAGGAAAACTAATGATATTATCAACAGACAACCCAAAAAAATTGTCCCAAGAAACTCACCTTCCTTGGGTCACTATTCTTCCCATGGCCTTACTGTGAATAAGAAATACCCCTTCAAAATTAGGTCTTAGCCCTTTTGAGATGCTGTACGGATGAACTTTCCTTACCAGTGATTTTCCATTAGATCGGGAAACCTCTGAGTTAGTTAAACATGTAACCTCTCGGGCTCACTTCCAACAAGAATTAGCACAATTAGCAAAAGCCCAACCCCAGAAAATAGGACCACCTCTGTTTAACCAAGGAGATTCGATACTGGTAAAGGCTCTCACGTCTCTCTCTCCTTCTCTAGGCCCACGCTGGGAAGGGCCTTATACTATTCTTCCTCTCAACTCCCTTGGCAACAAAAGTTACAGGAATCGACCCCTGGATACATCACATTCAAGCTGAAGCCTGGAAAACTGAGGGAGCAACCCCTGACAGCCCAGAGGAAAGTCCTGAATATCAATGTGAAAAAATAAGAGATCTTAAGCGGAAAATCATAAAACATAAGTAACTTAGTGAGAACTTCTTATCTTAATCCCACTCCTACCTCACCAAATACTTTTTGTTTCTGCCTCTCCTTTTGAGATCGTCACCAAATATTAGACCTTCTTTTTGATGCATATTTGCAAGGGAATTTTTAATTATCCATAGAGTTACATTTTAACTTCATAGAGCTCCAAAGAGAAATTGTGTATAATGGCAAATAACAATTTTAGATGGAAATTACTTACCACACCACCCTTGCAGGAACTGTTATACTCACTCTACTATTTGCAGTAGGTCTATATACTGTAGCACCCTCTGGGTGAAATATCAGACGGAGAATCTGAATTCCTGTAGCATCTTACCTAATTACCATACTCATAACAGGAATAACAGTTACTGACAGAAAGTAAACCTGAATGTTTTACTATTGCTAAGTCAGCTAGAACTTTTTATCAAACTTAGTAACACATCACATCCATTAGCTCCTACAGTATCAGCCATGGCCCATTTGTATGACAAGACTAATTGTTGGGTCTGTCCTAAGCCGTTTGCTCAGTTCAGTAACACTAAGAAACCTCTTAATGACCCACAACTTACCTTCTTAGGATTCCCTTTGTTACTTTTACCTTTAATCCTTAAAGACTTATCAGGCATAAATGGGACATGGTATGGGAGCAATTTCACCTGGGTAACTAACTCTTCTTAGGAAAATACTCAGAAGAACACTCTCCCCACAGGTAAGCTTCATACCCTCAGGCTGGGAAAAGCTGCCTCTCGCAGCTTTAGAAGCAGCAGGGAAGGACCGTGCTTGGGCTGTCTTAAACATTGTAACATCACACTTGTAATTGCTGATAGTTCAAAGATGTGGGGAGGAAAGTGCCATAAGCATGATCTAAAAGGATCAGAAGGCCTAATGGGGGAAGTGATGGGCTTTTGGAGTCCAGCCTCTCCTTCTGGTTGGAAGTCTCAATAGGAATGGCATGCTCTAAGTAACCACCTTGACTATAATGTAAGGAATAACACACGGGGCTTTCCAAACATGCTCCCTCATGGAATTCCAGACCCTTGTATGATGTTTGCTAATAGTAGCAGCCTACAAATCTATGAGCAAACTGGAGACATCTGGACCAGTAGCCCTTGCCACAGGGATCATCTGAGATACTGGCCAGGAAATATTTTGTCTCTAATTTTTCAAAACTCCATTTTTCAGGTGGACCCTTCTCAACTGGCATGTCAAATTCCAAATGGCATCATAAATGACTATCCTGAATATGGATATTCTTATCCCAAGGATGCCCCTGTTATATGTAAAGAGAGGAAACTTCTAAGACATGAGAAAAATCTGCTGGTATCTCTCATAAGCCACCATTTAGAGCCATCCCTTTAAGGAACAGAGCTATATTTTCTTTGTGACTTCTGGCTACACTTAATCTTTCCAAGACATTGGAAGGGGACCTGTACTGTAGTAGAGTATAAGTTCCTGATTTATTATTTTTAAATTGTACTGAGATGGCAGCATCATCTGAAGACATCCCTAACTTAGGCTCTTTTCTAGAAACTACACTGTCTCAAATACACTGGACAAAGAGATCTATCATTTCTATGCCTTCATATGGAGATTTAATTGAAAGGGGAGACTGGGAAGGGCATGCACGTGACAATCCCAGCTTGGAAAAACCATGGATGGGAAATTCTATAACCAGAGGTCTATTCTGGTTTGCTGGCATCCCTCTCCTTAAAGATCGGTACTTAATATTCCTATTATAATGCAATGAAGATGGAAGGCAACTGTAGGGGCCATAGAGGCACAACAGCAATCTATAGACTCTTTAGCCTCAGTAGTGGCACAAAATAGATGGGTCTTAGATGTCCTTATGGCTGAAGCAGGAGTACCTGTGCACTTTTAAATGAAACATGTTCCTTCTGGATTAACACCTATAGTCAAGTAGAGGAAAACTTGCAGGTACTTAAAGATGAAATCAAAGTTGTTGACAGGCTAAGAGAAAATGCAGGCTTTAGCCCTGAGTGGCAATAATCGCTCCTTAATGAAGTCCAGTCTTCTTTATGAAATTGGTTAGCTCCTTTATTAAGCCCCCTCTTGCCTATATGTCTTGGCTTTTTCTTTTAATAAAAAAGCAGCTTCCCCTACAAAGATTTCTTTTCTAACAGAAAGTGGCCTGAAAAACCAGACCTGCAAGCATTGATATGCAAATACCCGTGGTTAGAAGCCAGGTCCACCCAATATGGCCGTTCCTGCCACATTTCTTTGTTGCCACGTGTGCAGGAAATCATGGTGACTAGCCAGGTAGCCACATTTGCACATTAAAAGGCTAGGGTGGAAGGGACAGTCCACCCCACCCCCCGCCAGCCCCCGCAGGCTACATGAATGACAAACTGGGTCAAACCAATCCCCTGGGCCCAAGCAAATCAGACACTGCCTCCTCCAGCCACCGAATAGAAGCCATTGCTTTCTGCCATATATGGGGTTTTCCATTGAGAGCCCTCCTCCCTCTGTACAAGGGAGCTGTTTTCTTCTTCCTTGAAAGTTTAATATAAACTTTCCGTTCCTTAAACCACTCCATGTATGTCCATGTTGCTTATTTTCTCAACGCAAGACCAAGGACCCTGGCAGTTTCTCCAGACAATGGAGCTTTATCACTAGTATAATTTAAATGACAATCATAATTGAATTTTATTTATTTATTTATTTTTAAGCTCAAGTATTAAACTAATGAGTCAATGTTTTCAAACTTCCTAGAATATGTGTTCTGTTGCTCTCTAAAGTTAGACTACCTAAGTTTAAATTCTGGCTCTGCACTTGCTTTGTGACCTGGGGCAAGTTACTTATCCCTCTCTGCCTCAGTTTCAGCATCTGAACATGAGGATAATAAAAGTGTGTGCTCCATACTGACTTAGCATATTTCAGGTACCTAGAACAAAGGCTGAGAGAGTTAGTTCTGCATAATTTATTTTTGTCTCTTTCCTCTTATCCTCCTACTGCTTTTCTTATCCTCCTCTCTCCCTCCTCTTTTCTTCCTTCCTGTGCAACTTTCTTATGTCATATTTTAATCTGTCTCTTCTGTAGCATTTGTCTTTTCTATTCAGTGCTACCAAAAATATCCATGTTGGATAATCTGTATTCTTCCTGTTTTATTACTTAGCTTTAGTGTCTCTTTACATTCTGTCTTTCGATCTGCAATTGCAGTGTTTACATCCAGCCATTTTTCTAAGTTGGTTAATTGACTTTCCATTCTTTGATATTTCTATTCTTTTTTCCTATAAGTAGTTTTATTTCCTAAGGGCTATAATCCCCCTATACATGCCATTCTATTGCTATAATGTTTTTACCTTGAGTGGATTAAGTTATTAAATTATCCTGTTATTTAATTAAATTGACATTAATGTTTAAATGCTAATTTAATCAATGCTTTAGTTGTCAAATACATAATTAAATAAAATTTAAAATACTTAATATAATTAAATTCTTTGTTGTTTAGTTAGGTTTGGTATTTACTTTTTTGATTTTTCATAGATACATAATATTTGTACACATTTACAGGTTACATGTAATATTTTGTTACATGCATAGAATGCAGAGTATTCAGGGCATCTATCACCTTGGGTATTTATCATTTTTCTGTATTGATAACATTTCATATCCTCTCTTCTAGGTATTTTGAAATATACAATACATTGTTGTTAGTTACAGCCACCTTTCTCTGCTATTGAAAACTGGAACTTATTTCTTCTATCTACCTGTATTCTATAGCTCCAAATCCTTTCAGGGAATGTCTTTTGTTTTGAAGATTATGTTTTCTGAGATTAAAAAAATCTTTTGAGGGTGGGTGGTGGCTCATACCTGTAATCCTAGCACTTTGGGAGGCCGAGGTGGGCAGATTGCCTGAGTTCAGGAGTTCAAAATCAGCCTGGGCAACACGGTGAAACCCTGTCTCTACTAAAAATACAAAAAAAAAAAAGTAGTTGGGCGTGGTGGCAGGCGCCTGTGGTCCCAGCTGCGCAGGATGCTGAAGCAGGAGAATTGGTTGAACCCAGGAGGCAGAGGTTGCAGTGAGCTGAGACTGTGCCACTGCACTACAGCCTGGAGATAGAGCAAGAGCGACAGAGCGAGACTCTGCTTCAAAAAAAAAAAAATCTTTTGAATGATATATTTTTGTTTAATAATTTACCTCAGTCTATATGTAAGTGTGCCGTACAATTTTTTTTTTGTACACAGTGGTGGTTCTTTTCAGGTCTTTCCTGTGCTGTGCTGTAATGTAGGGAGCTTCCTGATTAACTTCTCACTCTATGTAAAATACGTACCCAGTGCCTCCTCCCAAAAAGCTGCAGTTTGAGTGCTGGGTACATTGTATTCTATCTATGCTCTAGGGCATGACAATAGGGGTAGGCCCTGGGGAATATTGCAGAATTGTGCTTAGATAAAATAACCAGGATCTATGATTATGCCTTATTAATTGTACCCTTTCAGAGTACCCTGGTACTTTATTGAGGGATGCGTTCCAAATCTGTTTTGTTGACCAAACTTTTAGTCAGGCTTCTGAACCCTCTCTTTGGCCCATGTGTGTACTTTGTAAATCTAATTTGGGTGATCCCTGCTAAGAACCTCCAAGAGTCTTGATATCTGATCACCCTTGGTATCTGATCAGGTTCTTAATCCTCTACCATCTCCCAGGTGATGTCTGATCATTGTAGCCTGTGTTGAGCAGAAATTCTCTTAAGTTGTTCAGCCAGAAATCTTGCTTGCCCCTGATGTTTCCTCGTAGTAACTTTCTATCCTATAACCCCTGCCTTGCTCCTTGACTATAAATAATTCCCACTTGCCAATGCCATATTCAGAACTGAGCCCAATCTCTCTTCTCCACTACAAGACCTCCTTACAGTGGTTCCTATACCTATTATAATGGTCTTGAAAAAGTCTTTAATAAGTATCTAAATGATGGTTTAACAAGTATCATTGAATAATTTTTTCTTTAATACTCTCAAGCTAAGAGATTGATATTCTTCAGAAGGACAGAAAAGTACCTCTTAGTGGTACAATAAAAACTTTCCAAAAGTTATTTGTGATTTATGTTGCTTTATTATCATTTCATATTCTTTTCTGCTTTGGTTGAGTTAAATTGAACTCTCTGAAATTTAAAATAACTCAAAGCTTTATGTTTCTACATTGCTATTTTTGTATCACCATGGTTTCATTGGATTTTTTTCTTTTCTTTTTTTTTTTTTTTTTTTTTGGCCAACCTTATAACTCTTATCAAAATGCTTTTTCGAATTTTGATATATAACCACTAAATTGGCTGTAATGAGTAGTTTTGAGAAAGGGCTTTGATGCAAGGGGTAAGTTGGAGGAACCATTAAAGATGTACTAGTTCCAGATGTGTGCCACAAATGAACATAAATGTATACACATAAATGGCTACTTCTTTAATTATAATTCCTGGTAGCAAAGTGTGCATAAGGGAAATTCAGGAATATGTTTTGGAGGTAGTCATAGTGGCAAGAAGCCCAGGATTCATGGTAGTAAACTCAAAATAACTGAGGTCGCCTTACCTGGCAATCATGTGCAAGATGACCATTTCAGCCAGCTGGGTCAAGAGTCACTTTCCTCTGTCACTGTCTAGGGGCAAGATAAGGAATGCCTCATAAAATCATAGAAATTATTATTATTATTATTTTTCTTTTCACATGAAAAAATGTAAGCATGTACTATATTTGAGGTTAACATGTACATTTTTATATTTTATAGATCAGGCCTTCTTAGCCAGAGAAATTTATCTTTTCTCAGGAATTTCAGTTAAAATCACAGAAATTTTAATTTCAAATGAGAAATACATTAAAACACTTGAATAATATGTAGTTTCTTAACTGACAAGGAATGTTAAGTGTCAAAAATATAGCACTAATAGACTTGTTATGGATTGAATGTTTGCGTTCCTCCCAATTTACATGTTGAAATCCTAACTGCCACTGGGCGCTGTGGCTCACGCCTGTAATCCCAGCATTTTGGGAGGCCAAGGCGGGTGGATCACCTGAGGTTGGGAGTTCAAGACCAGCCTGACCAACATGGAGAAAATACAAAATGAGCCAGCCGTGGTGGCACATGCCTGTAATCCCAGCTACTCGGGAGGCTGAGGCAGGAGAATCGCTTGAACCCGGGAGGTGGAGGTTGTGGTAAGCCGAGAAAGAGACATTGCACTCCAGCCTGTGCAACAGGAGTGAAACTCCATCTCAAAAAAAAAAAAAAAAAAAAAAAAAAAGAAAAGAAAAAAGAAATCCTAACCCCCAGTGTGATTATATTAGGTGGTGAGGCCTTTGGGAAGTTATTAGATGGTGAGGATAAAGTCTTCATGAGTGTGATTGGTGCCCATTTAAAAAGACATGAGAGAACTTACTTCTCTCTCTCTGCTCTCTGCATCTGAGGCTACATTAAGGTAGATATCTGCAAATCAGGAAGACAGCCCTCAATAGACACTGGATTTGCTGCTGCTCTGCTCTGGGGTTTTCCAGCCTCTTAGAACAGTGAGAAAAAAATTCTGTTGTTCAAGCCACCCGGTTAATGATGTTATATTACAGCAACCCAAATAGACTAACACAAGACTTTGGCAATAAAAAAACTAAATAAAATTAAACTTTTAAGTTTAAATTCTAAGGGATAATTTATCCCATTCTTGACTGAAGACAGAGAGTTAAATATATACTAGGATCCCCAATTTTTATTTGTGGGACAAAATGATTTGGAGTTAGTCAAAAGACAACCTAAGTTTATCTTCAAATATCCAACTCTGAGAGATGCATTTTTAAAAAGCCTGATAATTTTTTGTTTTACTTCTAAAAGGAATTTAACATGGGGAAAGAAGTATTTTCTCAATGGCAAATAGTAATGGGGAAATAGAATAGATAGGTATTAAATAATTATATAAATATTTAGTAAAGGTGCAGTCCAACTTATCAAGATAAGTTCATGAGTCTTTAATGTGTGCAAGTTACCGTGCTGAGTTGCATAAAAGATGTGAGGGTGAATAAGACATATCCTGTCCAGTAAGAATTTTTGACCAAATAAAGAAGACATTTAAACATAATAATACACTAAGTAATTGTAAATGGGATAAAATAGGTTGTTTTTACTTGAATTTCCTGTAGAAACAATAAGCTACAATTGTTAAGTTAAAGTCACTGAACATCAATGAACTTTACTTTGGGAGAGCACAAAAATCTCCCCGGCCTTAGTTTTCTTGATTTCAAAATTAAAATAAACAAGCATTTGCAAATAACCTACAGAATATTAGAAAGAGCCAAAGAAAACTATATAGGTGAAACAGTTTATGAACCTCTGAGGACCATAGATGGAAGTGATCTTTGTACTCTGAAGAGCTAAACTCCTAACCAAGAAAAAATTGGAATTTTTTTTCTGCCCCTGTCTTTAAATGTGTCTCTTATTGGTAAACTGAAAATGCTCTATATTCCAAAATTACTCAAGTCTAACTTATGTATTGCATTTCTTGATGCATTCCTTAATAATATAGAATGTGCAATTTAGTAAAAAGAGTTCAGTTGGTTTGGGTTCAGAATTTACCTTCTGAATAACCTGCTTCAATCAGCTAAATAAAGGCCAAAAGAAAAATGTTCTGTTTCAAGATTTGCAAATACTGTGTGAGACTTAGCCTCATTCTAAGTCAAGTAAAGACAATCAAATTACTGATTTGCATATTTGCTAACTTAACTCATTCTCCCAAGTGAATCCCTCTGATTACGTAAACTGACCTGTGTATAAACAGTTACCTATAAAAAGACTTCATCACCGTTGTCTCTGCATGAAAGATGGGGTGAGGTCAGATCATGATTGTCCTGACTTCTGCTTCTGAAGGGCAGAAGCTATAACCAAGGAGAACCAGGCAGCCTCCCAGGCCTGGAGGAGTAGAGGTCAATTTATCTTTTAGTCCTTCTTGTAACTGGGATACCCTCTTGCCCTGCAAAAATTCTGAAGACCCAGATAGCCCCATTGTTATTTAGGGAAAGGCTTGGGCATTGTGTCTGCAGAGATTACATGCTTTAGCTTGTTACTGCTAAATCTTTCCTTTTAGGCAGCTTAGGCTTCCTCCATTTGTGATCCTGGTGCTTAAGATGTCATTTCCTTGGTTAGTCAGAGAGGACAAGGCTTATTTATTGTAAAAGACAATGATCATGTTTCATTTTGAGTCCAAAGAAAACCTGCCAAGACTGAAATGCTGTGAATTTAAAGAAAATTTTTTAACCCAAGAGGAAAGTTATTCTTGGTTTTGAATGTCTCTATTCTCTCTGTTCACTGGAGAACCAATTGTGCCATCATATTTTATACCACACTACTGAACTATTAGAGCTTTTACTGCATTTTCTCATTTTTCTCTTTACTGAGATCTATATCTATATCTAGATATATTCTCACACCTCTTTGAGGTATGATGCTTGAAAATTAGCATAGGCATAAAGCTCATTAAGCTGAATGAAATGTGGATTCAGACAAAGAATCCTTTGAATTCCTGGAAGCCTTTCCCTTAGAAGCAGGTGCACACCCCAGGATTAATGTAAAATATAATTGTGAAAAGCAGGATTTTAGCAGCAGCACACTAGCTTTTTGACTCATCTGAAGTTTGCACCTGTGTCTTTGTAACTTAACTAGGAACAATTTCTTCTTGTAGGAACCGGATATATTTTCAGGAGGAACTGATTATGAAGGAAAAGGTTAATGTGAGGCTGTGATAATAATATACGTGAAATGAAATGCTCCTCAAGAGTTATTTTAGGATATAGTTTACATGAAGTTTTCAACAATAACAACACAGTAAATGACATAATTGTAATAGAAAGCATTGGCTTGAGTGTTAGAAGACAGTTATCTGCATCATCTTGAAAACTGCCTAATTTCTCTGGACCTACTTCAATTTTTTGAGGTTCATCAGCTAGTGTTAAGATTCCTTCTGTTTTAAAATGCTGTGAGCTTGAGCTTGCCACAAAGTTTGTAAGAATAGGCCCTGTTCAGTAGTTAGTGGACTTATTAACAACTTGAAAACAACTAGAGCAATCACAATGGGTGGAATACCAGCAATTTTGCAGAAACAAAATTTTATGTTTTCGTAAAAAAAAAAAAAAAAAAAAAAAAAAAAAGAAATGAAATAAATGTAGAAACGAGAGCCTAAAAAAATCAGAGATCTACTTGTAATTCTGATTTACATTTTAAGGCAAATTTTTTCAAAAGGCAACAACTTGAAATAAAGTCTGAGAGAGCAGCAAATAAGATTCTTTAATCCAAAGCATTTTCCCCATTATCTATCATTAAATTTTTATCCCTTTGGATCTTAGAATGCTATTATTTTTCTTTAATTTCTCTTAAAATATTTCAACAAAAGAAAACAGCGTAAGTGGTTATCAACTAATATACTGATTATCATCTAACACATTGTGAGATTAATTCACAGCAGCTGTGAATAAAACTGGGTTATAGTAGATATTTGGAATAGAAAGTACCTTTGAGAAGAAGAGACTTCCAGAAAAAAGAAAAGGGTGTGATGTGGTTTGACTCTGTGTCCCTACCCAAATCTCATCTCAAATTATAGTTCCCATAACCCCACATGTCCAGGGAGAGATCTGGTGGGAGATTGGATCATGATTGGATCATGGGGGTGGTTCTCCCTATGCTGTTCTTGTGATAGTGAGTTGTCCTGAAATCTGATGGTTTTATAAGTGCCTGACAGTTCCTCCTTCACGTGCTCTCTCTTCTGTTGCCTTGTGAAGAAGGTGCCTGCTTCCCCTTGCGCCATGACTGTAAGTTTCCTGAGGCTTCCCCAGATATGTGGAACTGTGAGTAAATTAAACCTCTCTCCTTTATAAATTGCCCAGTCTCAGGGAAGTTCTTTATAGCACTGTGAAAACAGACTAATGCAAGGTGCTAATGGAAAGAGGCCTAAGGAGAAACCAGGCAATGAGAATAGGAGCTCTGGAAATAATCCCTCTGATGAGTCCTAGATGGGATAGGGTATGGCAGACTGTGGGGCTAGGTGTGTCCCAGGACTTAGATTCTTTTTCTATGGTAGGAGAGTGGCATTTAAAAGAGACAGAGAGAAAGAGAACGAGAGGTAGAGAGAGAGAGGGGAGAGAGATTAATTTCACTAGTAAAATTCAAAATCACAATATTTTTCGGATATCCTTTTGAAATATCTTTTTCTGTTGACACAGTACAGCAAGACAAATCTTAGCCACAGCTTGTGACAGAGCACTAACCTTCTAGAAGTCAATATGGCAAAATCTATCAGGATTCTAAAAGTATTCATTGATATTTGTCATAGTTATTATCTAGAATAAAATTAAGGTGGTAATCAAGGATGTGCACAATGTTATATGAACAAAGTATCTAAAATATTCTATTTAAGATTAGAAAAATTAAAATACATTAATTTAGAATTGATTAATAATGGCACTTCCTCATGATAGCTTAACATTTTAACACACTATTAAATGATACAGAAAATATATAAAGAAGAGGATATACATAGAGAAGCATATAAAATAAGATGCTTAGTTTGTAAAACAAACCATTTATAGAAGAAGAGAAGGAAATATAACATGACTATAGTGTCTTGTGATTAAGAATAATTGTCATTTTCTCTTTAATTTTTTATAATGAACATTGAAGAATTCTCTAATCAGAAACATAAAATAAACAAACATTTTGAGTGCACACTATACTTTGTAAAATTCCAGAGGAGGCTACAGCCTTCTGAAGCATTTCACATTCCGAGCTTTTAGGTTTCAGCCAGATGCCAGACACTCTAACATTTGGTGAAACAGTTTCTTGGTTAAAAGTTCCCTTGGCCCAACTCTTAGAAGTTCATGGCACAGATGACTTTGATTTGAAGGACGTATCTGGTAAGAGACAAAGTCAAAGCTGGTATTTTGTGCTAAAGGATATAGGGCATTGACCAGGAGGCATTTTGCGTTCTGGCATTTTTTTCCAATCTTTCACGCAAAGGTTTTTGTTGCTGAACTCTGGCTCACAAAAAGGGTAAAATCAATGTCACAGAAGATTCTGCAGGTGATTTAAACAACTCTATGGTGGTTCTCCTTATGCAGTACGGACCAATAAACAAAAACAGAAGTGACCTGGAAAGGCAACTGACATGCATGTTTATACAGAGTAGCAGTAGTGCTCCTTTTGAGATATCCTTGTCAACTCTCTCCTTTCTAACTTCCTTAACCCTTTGAGTGTGTTTGTGGGCAATGGATCTAAGGAAATGCATTCGGGTAGCTTCTGTCGCACATCTGCAACCCATGATAAACTTATCAAGCTCTCCAATGGTTCCTTCCATTGACTATCACATAGAAGAAATAGGCAGGGCAATGTGGGTGCCTAAAACACTGAACTTCTTTACATTAACTGACAAGGGCAATAGGAACTCCAGCTGACCAGTGGTTGAATATTTCAATAAATATACTGGCACAGAAATCTTTTTTTTTTTTTTTTTTTTTTTTGAGACGGAGTCTTGCTCTGTAGCCCAGGCTGGAATGCAGTGGCGCAATCTCGGCTCACTGCAAGCTCTGCCTCCTGGGTTCACGCCATTCTCATGCCTCATCCTCCTGAGTAGCTGGGACTACAGGCATCCGCCACCATGCCTGGCTAATTTTTTTGTATTTTTAGTAGAAACGGGGTTTCACTGTGTTAGCCAGGATGGTCTCGATCTCCTGACCTCATGATCCATCCACCTCAGCCTCCCAAAGTGCTGAGATTATAGGCGTGAGCCACCGCACCTGGCCAGAAATCTTTTTTACTTACAATTTCCATGATGTTATCCTTATCCTTTGCACAAATTTCTACTTAAGGTGGAACTAGCAAGGTGGAACTAGCCAGGCAAGTGTTGCTGTAGTCTATTTACTATTTATTTTACATGTGTATTAGTCCATTCTAACATTGTTATAAAGAAATACTACAGACTGGGAAATTTACAATGAAAAGATGTTTAATTGGCTTATGGTTCTTCAGGCTGTACAGGAAGCATGATGCTGGCTACCTGCTTGCCTTTTGAGGAGGCCTCAGAAAGCTTACAATCACAGCAGAAGGTGAAGGGGAAGCAGGTACGTCTTACATGGCTGAACTAGGAGGAAGAGGTAGGGGTAGGTGCCACACGCTTTTAAACAAGAACTCTATCAGGAGAACAGTGCTGGGGGATGGTGCTAAACCATTAGAAACCACTCCCATGATCCATTCACCTCATACAAAGCCCCAGGTCCTGCACTGGGGATTACACTTCAACATGAGATTTGGGTGGGGATACAAATCCAAACCATATCAATAAATATTATTATTAGAATGTATTTAACATGGGAACAGGGTCTTTAATCATGGTGACTCTGAGAGAAGCCTGTGTATTCCAGTTTCCTGTCAGGCAAATCCTTCATCTCACTTAGCCTAGCTCCACCAATTTTCTCAGTTTACTTTCTCTTGTAATCATTTTGTAGCCTCTTCTTCCTTGCCATACTGATGAGAATAATTTTAGCACAAGCTTAAACACCTCCAAGTATTTATGTTCAAATTATTCACTTCTTCTAAATAAGGCTTTTTATCAAATGTAAAACATTTTCCACAAGATTTTTGTCCTTCAATTTATCATTGCTTATCGGTCCAACATTACCCATCTTTCTACTAATCGCAAAGTGATTAGGAAAATTGAGACTGGAAAAAGCTGACACATTGGAAATGGGTTTGTGCATACATGGTTGTTTTCTGCATTAATCTAATTCTTGATTCTATAGAATATTTAACATTAAAAAAATTTTCAAAGAATTTGATATATAACAAGAAAAAGTAAAAACAACATTAGATCAATAATTTGAAATAGGTGGTTTAATGTCGGACTTCTACAGTCTAATTGTGTTACTTCAAAGAAGTTCCTTCATTTATCTGGCTGTCTCTCAAATGCTTCACCTACTGTCTCATGCCTGCTGTGAGATCAAATGGAGCATTGTGAATGGAAAGGAACTGTAAATCTCCACAAGAACATAACATATCATTAATGGGAAGCATTGGCCTTGGTGTTGGCATGATTCTGGAAAATTGAAAATGGTTTTATGAGCTGAGCTACTTCTAAAAGACAATACAAAACAAAACAAGAAAAATTCCCTCAGAAGAATTGTCTTCCTATGCTTAGGACTCTTTCATTTCTGACCAGTAGATTTTTGAGATTCTTGAGGGGAAGATCCATGTGTCATTCATTATTCATATTCTCATTACTGAATGGATTATTTCAATCTCAATAGGTGTTCAGTTAAGAAAAAACACAAGAATATATGTGTAGAAATGCACTGTTTTTCCATTATCATAGATTGCCAAAAAATAAGCAAATACTTGAAGGATGAAAGAGTATATTAAATCACTTCCTTCAAGACCCCTTTGAATTTTCGTCAGATCTGTTGCTTGACTGAACCGTTAGACCAATTCTTACTCCTTCAGAGTATCAGAAAGTTCTGGTTTCCATGGATTGACTACTCACATGAATAATTTTCAAATGATTTACCCCATCTTCATTGCCTGGACAGTGATCCTCATTTCAACAACAGTTTCCATAGTTTGCTTTGCACACCTTTCAAACATGAGAGAAGTCTCAAGAAGTCTCATGTCTAGCAATGTGTGTCTGTGTGCACATGTGACTTGCACATACACACACTTAACACTTAGAAAAAGAGAGTTTAAAAGAGTTATAGCATGTACATTTCATAAGTATCAAATTTATTTAAAAAACAAAGTCTGTAACATATCAAACTAAGAAAAGAAGGTAACTCCTGGGATGATGGCAAGTGAACCAATGACTGAAGAACAAATAACAATAGGAAAAGAACAAGAAGGGAAAATGCTTAGGAGTTGCAAAGAACAAGGTGCTTCTCAAGCCACATTTTTGCTCAAAGTGCTAAAAGCTCACATTTCTAACAGGAGCTCAGGAGGTAATTTTTATTCTATTTTATATTTATTTGTTTGGAAAAATCCATCTGAGGTGAAACAATAGGAAAGGGATTAGTATTTGTTTCAATCTAGAAAAACATTTTGCTGCCCATAGTACCTCAAGGAGGACATTTCAAGGGAAACCTGTGCCCACAATTTGCATCATTTACATGGATATATCTGATTAGTAACTAACATAACTATAGTGTTTTAGGACTAGTTTCAATATTCCTAGGCAAGACTGCTCAAATACTCAAAATATTCCACCAAAACATATCTAATAACACAGAAGTCATTATATATCTTAAGGAGTTGGAGTTCAACATTTTGAAATTTTCTGTTTTAAGGAGTAAAGTTTATGAAATATTGTATTTTATTTCATAATGCATTAGTACCTGTCAAAATAACATTTCAAGTAAATTTGAATAAATTGGACTTGTCAAAAAGGAAAATCTGACACTTTGATCCACTATGTGAATTCATAACATTCCCCTTTAGCGCCCCAGCCATTGCCTATATCTTTGTATATGCAATAAATACTCTAGTTTGAGCATCAGATTTAGAATAATTTACATAGTATTCCTGGAGTCATAGAACCTAAAATGTGTGAAAAGTGTTATCTACTCTAGTTCTTTTATCTTGCAGATAAAAATCAATACCAGAAAGGTTAAATACCTTTTTAAAATGTTTCAGAGCTAGCAAGTAACAAACCTAGAGTTCAGTATTCTGTATCTCCAGTGCCAAGTTGTTTTCATTGTATCACAATGCCTTCTTATTTTTTTGAAAGAATAATTTTTAATTTGAAACAACAGCGCTATTCAACAAGGAGACCAGATTGAATTAGGATGTCTTTATAATGTGGAATAACATGTAGCCATAAAAATAATGTTTCAGAGCATATTTACTAACATGGAAAATAGTCATGTTACTTTAAGTGCAAATACTAGTTATAAAAGATACACGCATTATGAACCTAAATTTGTAAAAGTTAATCCATCCAATATCACCCATTATTATTCATGTATCCGTTATTATCCATGTATTGTAGGATTACAGATAATGTTTATGAATTTTGCAGTGTTCTCTGCTTTTCAAGTTTTCTAACAGAGAGTTATATTACTTTTATAATTAGATAAATGGATAGATGTAAACCAAGACAAGAAACTGCTCGTGTAGTTAAATTATACTTTATTTTCATTAACTTATGTATGCTAGAGCATATTATAATTAAAATATGTATTGGAATCACATGAATATGAGTTCATATTTTAAGTCCATTGGTAGCTAGTTGTGTGACCAGACACAAATTTGCACTCTCAGAGGCTCCGTTTTCTTATCAGGAAAGTGGAATTAATAACTACCCTATAGATTTTTGGTGGATATTTAATGAGATTATGCATATAATGCGTATAAGTGCCGACCCACTGTCTTACACAGTGACCATTCAGTACATGGTACTTCACTTCCTTTTTATGAGTTCATAAATTTTTGTTAATGAAAACTGCTACGAAAGGCTATTTTTATTAAATAGCCACAAAACTCTGATTTTTGAAATCAATTATACTGTTGCTGACCTGTTGCTGCAGTGGAAAGTAGGAAAACCAGACAGGGAAGGGTGTAGCAGGGCCGTGATACTCATGTGGCAATGGAGGTCAAGAAGGGTTGAAAAGTTACCTCTGTATGAAGTTAAACTATTTTAAACTATCTACTTAACAAACTTAACAACATCAGACCTTCTTCAATATATTGAATGCAAATCCATTTTCTGATCTTACTCAACAACACTAGGAGTTTAAATACCTTCAAAACCCTCTCCAGATCTTTGAGGCAATTTACCTAAATGAGTGAGCCCATATATAAAAGTGTCAAGCAACCCTAATTCATTAGGCTAATGATTTTTCTATGTTTGAGAGAACAGCATGATCCAGATGTTAGATAATACCTTTGTGAGCCAGTAACTCACTTTACTTTAGCAATCTAGCAACTGGGTACCATTATTGTCTTGGCACTCAGTAAAAATGTCTTGTTGCATTTAATCCGTTAGACTGAACTATTAACCAGTATTTTTACACATCTGTCATGTAACATTAAGAGCCTTTTGGATTATCAAAGAAATGTTTTGTTGTACATGGTCTAGATTTAGTGGTACGCCTATGTAAATGTATTACAATCACATATGTGAAAATTCTCTAATTAGAACATCTGATTTTCTACACTAGTTCTTTCTCTCACAGTATTAGAACACAGAGAAATGTCTATATAGAAAAACTTTCTGCTTTTTTGCTCTTTTTAAAAGTGTCAAGTGTCAAAACACCTACCAAAGCAGCTGAGGAAATGAGAAAGTCAAGATGACGTAAAAGGAAAGAGCAGAAGTGAGTGTTTTCCCTGGATAGAATTCGTAATGTAAAATGAGTGAAAGCACCTTTCAACTCCCTTGTTTCACACCCGCATGATATTTTCTGTCACAAAACAGTTTAAAATATCATGCCATCCAAAGAATGGGTAGTGCATTTGATGAAACAGCAAATCTTCTAACCTGGATGGCTACTTCCAATCATGTGACTGACTGTTTAGAAGTCTGGATAAATCACAACACTTTTTTTTTTTTTCCTTGTAAAAGTTGCAGCTGCCTCTTGTCATTTGTGATGAAATATTTTTGTGTTTTATTAATCTAGTGTCTATCACCCAGGGTAAATATGTGGTAGCATTTACTGCTTACACAGGTACCTCTGTCAACTTACTGCAAAATTTTAACCTAAAATTAAATGGAAAATGAAAATTGACATTTTCTTTTTTATGATCTCTAATGTATTGCAGAGCACATTTAGATTGTCACAAATGAAGGCTTTTCTTTCCAAAATTGGCCAAATGACATTTTAATGTACAGCATAATTTGTCTTATCGATAGGCTTGATACCATGAATAAGTAACTTAGAAGCGCACGTTTCTCTGTTCTGGTGAGATGGGCAAGTAAGCTCAGGGACTTGTCAAGAGAATGCATTGATATGGGGAGGTTCTGAGAAAGCAAAGGTTTGCAGCCTAGACTTAGTTCCACTTAGCAGAGTTCTGCCTGCAACAGTTTATGTAGCCAGAAAATAATACTTGGAATAGTGGATTGTTTCTGCCCAAGGGTAAATGCTTTTGTTTTTTCCTTTTCTGTTTTTCTTCTTCATGCACAGACAGGCACCAATTTGAAGTTTAATGATAGCAGAAACAGAGAACAACTACTGTGAGTGACATTCGTTTCCCTCGCAGATGACCCCCTGATTTATACTTTAACTATAGCTTTTCCTTGATGTAGGAAGAGACCTCGGACTGAATATGATGCAGTGGAGGCTGCTAGGCTCAGAGGAATCTCCAGTCACTTTACTTTGAAGTAAAGGGTGGTCTCTAAACTTTTGCTGCTTAAAGTGTGATGCATGGATCAACAGCATGGCATTGGCATCACCTGGGGTCTTGTCAGAGTTCCAGACTCACCCCCTACCCACCTTCTGAATCAGAATCTGCATTTTAACAATAAGTCCAGGAATAACTTTTGAGAAGTGCGGTGTAAATAGTGCGTAGGTTTTATTTCATTAATATATTAAATAATCCAACCACTAGAAACATTAGTTGATTAGGAGACAATTAACTGTACTAGTCAATGTTCTCCAGAGAAACAGAAGCAACAGAATGTGTAGATAGATAGAAAGATAGATGATAGATAGATAGGTAGAGAGAGAGAGAGAGAGAGAGAGAGAGAGAGAGAGAGAGAGATAGATAGATAGATAGATAGATAGATAGATAGATAGATAGATAGATAGACAGACAGACAAGCTAGATAGATAGACGAGATTTATTGTAAGAAATTGACTTACATAATAACCCAGGCCGAGAGGACACAACATCTGCAGGTGGCAACCTACAGATCCAGGAGAGTCAATGATGTAAGTCCACTTTAAGTGTGAAGGCTGGAGAATCAGGAGGGCTGTTGGTATAAGTTCTAGTTGGAAGGCAGCAAGCCCAAGACTTCAGAAGAGTTGAGGTTTCAGTTTCAAAATCTGAAGGCAAGAAAAGACTGGTGTCTCGGCTCATTTAGTCAGGCAGCAGAAGTTCACCTCATATGAAACATGGGTCAGGCTTTTTGTTCTAGTGAGGCATCCCATTGATTGGATTTAGCCTTGTAAGTCTAAATTTATATAAAGGCCCAACACAGTTTCTAAAATTTAATAGATGTTCCATACATGATTACTGTTATTGTAGTTATTATTTTTATTTTGTTTTGTAAAGTAGTTGTCCAACTCACAACACACATTTATTAATTGCAGAATCTGGTCAGGTGTGGTGGTTCACACCTATAATACCAACACTTTGAGAGGCTAAGGAGTGCGAATTGCTTGAACCAGGAGCCCAGGAGTTAAAGACCAGCCTGGGCAATATGGTGAGACCTTACCTCTGCAAAAAAATACAAAAATTAAGTTAAGCATGGTGGTGAACGCCTGTAGTCCCAGCTACTTGAGAGGCTGAGGTGGGACGATTGCTTGAGTGTGGGAGGCAGAGGTGGCAGTGAACAGAGATTTCCCCCACAGCACTCCAGCATGGGTGATAGAGCAAGGCCTTGTCTCAAACAAAGCAAAAAATATACAAACAAACAAAAAAGATAGTTACTAATAATATAACAATGCCCCTACATTTATGACAGGCAGAAATCAGTCAGTGATTTTGATTATACCAATCACTTTCTCTGCAAGAATAAGCCAAGTTGCCAAAACAGGGGTTCAACAGATGTCAAGTTATGGTCTATGAAGGTCAGTATTTTAACTTCCTTTGGACAGCTACATCAAACTTGAGAGTGAACACTTGGGCAATGAAAGTATCTTGCAGTATATCTTGGAAGGAAATGAAATACGGACAATTTCTATCAATTTCTTCATATTTCTTATTTATACACAAAACCCAGTAAATGGACCCTACATCCTTTTTTGAATTTTTGGAAGCAAGAGAGGGTTATGGGGTATGTAGATGTACTCAGTCTTTACATTTTTACATTAATTTGAAAGCAATTCTAGAAATATTCTAACATTACTTTGTAGGAATTCCTGACTGGAATATTTACTAGTTTCATGCACATGGATATCTTTTTTCATCTCCATAAACTCACTTTCTTTTTATGCATTCTTTTTCATTTAAATATCTCATACAATTTGTGTAATTAGTATATGGGCAACCTATAAATGGCCTAATAAAGTTTTTGCTTATCTTGTCTTCCTATTTCTTTTTCTTCTCTTCCTTTTCCCTCTCCCTTTCTCTTCCTCTTTTCTCCTCCTTTCTTCTCTCTTCTCTCCAATCTCTCCTGTCCCTTCTGCCCATTCTTGCCTTCCTAGCTTTCCTCTCCTCTTCCTTTCTCACACTTGTTCAAAACACACGGCCATTGCTCCAGGTGAATCTATTCATTTCCTTATTGGACATATTTTGGACTTTCTCTGATTTTTCTTTTATGGATTCCTTTTACTTCTGTCTATTAATCTTTGCTAATTTCTTTCTTCAGAGACTTTTGGTATTTATCTCCAAAAATTATCTTCTGATAGACATTATCTCATTTGGGTCACTTTTTAAAAATATCATATTCCTTCTTTTCAAATTCATTTGGGTACTGAGATGTAAGTGTTAAGACTTTTTAAAGGCATTTGATTTAAATTTTCTTAGTTGTAGGACTGTTGGATTGTATTTCATCTACAAAATTTACAAAAAAAAATCCTATGTTTTTTTGTAAACATTATGTAAGATCGTTATGAGCATGAGGAAAGAGATAAATAAAAATCCTCATGTTCCAGACAAAATCTTTATATTAATTTGTTTTACATTGTTCCAACTATCTTTTAATGCATATGTACCATGAGAATGACTAATATAAAGGCATATTTTTATTATATATGACTGTGCAATTTTAAATTAAAACACTTGATTTAATTGCACCAGAATGTTTCAGAAGAAAAACCCCAGTGTAGTTGAAATCATTTCAGAAATTCATATATTTTTCTTCACGAGACATATTCCTGCCTAGAAGTCTCTTCTAACATGAAAAAATATAGGTGTAGAAAGTATTCGGAGGTTGTAATCAATTTTTTTTAAACTATGTTTTAAATCTATATCAATTGACTCCCTGTTGTGAAAGATAGAGCCTTACAAGTCTCCAATACTATTTCTCAATATTTTCACATGATTCAGGTATCAAAGTAATATTATGACCTACAACCATAATCCCTACAGTAGTTTCTTATTATTTCTATATTTAATTGTATTTGGTGCTCGTGAGTATTTCCTGTTATTTATTTTTGCTAGATTTCATTTTCACATAGTTATTCAAGGAAAGACCCGTGGGTACTCTGTTCTCTAGGATTTTTACTATTTCCTTTATATTTGTACAGTAGCTTTGCTCAGAATGACATCATTGGATAATATCTTTTTTTTTTTTTTTTTTGCTCACATTATTGCAGACATACCCTGTTATTATACGTTACATAGATAAGTCTGAGGCCACACTGTCATTTTCTCCCCTTGCATTTAACTTGCTTTTTCTCCCTGAATACATGCAATATTCTTATTTATCCTAAAAATTCTTAAGAAAGATATATCTTGATTTTGAGCATTCTATACTTAATTTCCCTAAAACTTCATTTATTCTTTTAGTTTCCAGATTTATGTTTTGTTATTGTTCATTGCAAGGAAACATTCTTAAAACTATTGCATATTTCAGTTTTCCCCCTCCCACTCCATTTGTTGAATTCTTGACTTCATGGATACCAGTCATCATTAGGTTGGATTGCCCTTGTCTATCCTTTGTCCCTATTTGCTTTTTTTATTAATTAAATCTTACCTGTTTTCACTAAAATTTTCTCACGCCATTCCTCTGTGATATTAATTGATCTCTAGCTCTATTATATCCAATAATTTTTTCAATATATTATTCAATAACTATGATTCTTAATATGCATTTTTTTTTGAGACAAAGTCTCACTCTGTCACCCAGGCAATGGCATGACTATGGCTTACTACAGCCTCAACCTCCTTGGCTTAAGCTATTCTCTCACCTCAGCCCACCAACTAGCTGGGACTACAGGTGTATGCCACTATGTTCAGTTAAATTTTTATTTTTTGCAGAGACAGGTCTCCCTGTGTTGCCCAGGCTGGTCTTCAACGCCTGGGCTCAAGTGATGCTCCCATCTCTGCCTCTTGAAGTGTTGGGATCACAGCTGTGAGCCACTGCACCTGGCCAATATGTATCTATATGTCAGCAATCCTTCATCCCCTTAAAAAAAATCTCATTTTGTTGTTTTATCATCTCACCTTTGCATGCCTGTTGGTTAAATTCACAGTGACAAAAAGTTGTTCTATAGCATGGCATCTTTTCTTCATTTTTGTGGAAGGTGGGGATTTTTGTTTTCTTCCACAATAGGTTTTTATTTCCATGAAAAAGATTTTCCTTTTCTTTTTATTGTAATGCCATTGCTTAGTTGGCATGTGAATTATATCATCTTGTTTATGCTTGTGTGGCTATGTCCAAGTGTTTTACTCAATCTGATATAGTATCTCACTGTATTTGAGAATTGTTTCTTTTCTTCTTCAGCAACCATTCGAAGACTGAGTCTTTCATATGGTCCCTATATTTTTGTAGCCTAGGGAATTGTTAGTGGGGAGGGAGAAAACCCAACCAAGGAGGCACACAGTCTTTACTTGGGCTGTGCTCTTCTGAATTGTGTTCTAGGATGTTTTACTCTTTTTGGTCGGGAAGGTAGTATTTCCATTTCCATGGGGGAACACTTTAAGATTTCAGCTGGAAGTCATCATCCTCAGCAAACCAACACAGGAACAGAAAACCAAACACTGCATGTTCTCACTCATAAGTGTGAGTTGAACATTGAGAACACATGAACACAGAGAGCGGAAATACACACGCCAGGGCCTGTTGGAGGTGGGGAGTGAGGGGAGGTCAATAGGTTCAGCAAACCACCGTGGCACACATATATCTCTGTGACAAACATGCATGTTTTGTACATATATCCCGTTTTTTTTTTTTTTTTTTTTTAAGAAGAAATGAAGAAAAAAAGTTTGGCTCATTGTTCCAATTCAGTGTGTAGTGCTGGATGTTTTATTTATTTCCCTCAGTCAGTCCTTTTTGTCACTTTCTTCACTTATCTATTTTTCCCAACCAGTATTTCTGTTAGTCCTCAGAATAGGAGCAACTGCTCATTCAGTTTACCTTTCTTGAAATCTAAGATTATAGTGAGAGGATTTGGGGGATCATGGCAGACAAGGCGCACTGGATTGCAGCTCTGGACAGAGCAGCATGTAGAAGTTTGGCATTATAAATCTGAGCATCAGATTGACTGTAAGAACAAACCAGCAATCCCAAGAGGACCCACAGATCCTCTGAAGGACGTGGACTCCTCCTATAGGATCTGGGAAACATCCCAAATACCGTGAGTGCCACAACTGCAGAATTAGGAAAGGGAGACCCTCCTCTTCTGAACACACACTCCCACTGGAGAAGCTGAAGTTCTGTTTGTGGGAAAAGTTTCTGAATTTACCTGGAGTTGAGTCAAGTTAGAGAGCAAAGCAAAATACAGGGATAGAGGAAAGAGCAGAAAGGTCCTGGGAGCTCGCTGAGCCCCCAAGCAGCCCATTCCTGCCTGGCACCACAGGGATCCATCAGGAAGGTGGCCAGATGAGCAGGGGTTAAAACTCCACAGGGAGAAGGAATTCTCTAGCTGAACTTTGTAATGATTTGAAGGGGACAGAAGCCTCCTGGCCAGAACTCAGGGGAGGTCCAAAGCTAATTGGGTGTGTAGATTTCACAGGTGGAGGAAGAACTGAAGCCCTGGGAGGTAGAAAGCCTTGGGCAAGTTTTCAAGCCTGTCTTGCCCTCTGCCTGGAAACAGAATGAGAGCTGTTGTGAGGAAGCATGGTGGGAGTGAGATTGGCTCTTCAGTTTGTGTGGAAGCTGGGTGAAGCCTGCGACCACTGACTTTCCCTCACTTTCCTGACAACCTGCATGGCTCAGCAGATGCATCCATAATCCTCCTTGGTATGCAATTACAGCAATCTGGGAATCTCACCCCATCCCCCACAGCAGCCACAGCAAGACCCATTGAAGGAGTCTGAGCTCAGACATGCCTAGCCTTGCCACGACCTGATGGTACATTCCTATCCAAGCTGGTAGTGAAAGACAAAGGGCATATAATCTTGGGAGTTCTAGGGCCCTGCCCACCACTTGTCCCCCTCCACACTACTATAGCTGATGCTTTCTGGAAAGTGCCACCTCCTGGCAGGAGGCCAGCCAGCACAAAAATAGAGCATTAAACCACCAAAGCTAAGAACCCTCCTGGAGTCCATTGCACCCTCCGCCACCTCAGCTGGAACAGGCACCAGTATCCATGTCTGAGAGATGCATAGATGGGTCACATCACAGGACTCTGTGCAGACAACCCTCAGTATCAGCTGAGAGCTGGGTAGACTCGCTAGGTGGCTAGACCCAGAAGAAAGTCAACAATCACTACAGTTCAGTTCACAGGAAGCCACATCCATAGGAAAAGAGGGAGAGTACTACGTCAAAGGAACATCCGTGGGACATAAGAATCTGAACAACAGCCTTCAGCCCTAGACCTTCCCTCTCATAAAGCCTACCTAAATGAGAAGGAACTAGAAAACCAACCCTGATAATATGACAAAACAAGGCTCTTCAACACCCCCGCAAAACCACACTAGTTCACCAGCAATGGATCCAAACCAAAAAGAAATCCCTGATTTACCTGAAAAGAAATTCAGGAGGTTAGTTATTAAGCTAATCAGCGAGGGACCAGAGAAAAAATGAAGCCCAGTGCAAAGAATTCCAAAAAATGATAAAAGAAGTGAAGAGAGAAATATTCATGGAAATAGACAGCTTAAAGAAAAAACAATAAAAAATTCAGGAAACTTTGGACTTTTAGAAATACAAAATGCTCTGGAAAGTCTCAGCAATAGAATTGAACAAGTAGAAGGAAGAAATTCAGAGCTCAAAAACAAGGCCTTCAAATTAACCCAATCCAACAAAGACAAAACAGAGTAAGAAAATATGAACAAAGCCTCCAAGAAGTCTGATATTATGTTAAATAACCAAACCTAAGAATGATTGGTGTACCTAAGGAAGAAAAGAATTGTAAAAGCCTGGAAAACATATTTGGGGGAATAATTGAGGAAAACTTCCCCAGCCTTGTGAGAGACTTAGACATGCAAATAGAAGAAGCATAAAGAACACCTGGGAAATTCGTTGCAAAAAGATCTTCACCTAGGCACATTGTCATCAGGTTATCCAAAGTTAAGATAAAGGAAAGAATCTTAGGAGCTGTGAGACAGAAGCACCAGGTAACCTATAAAGGAAAACCTGTCAGATTAACAGCAGATTTCTCAGCAGAAACCCTATAAGCAGAAGGGATTGGGGCCATATCTTCGGCCTCCTCAAATAAAACAATTATCATCCAAGAATTTTGTATTATATATGAAGGAAAGATACAGTCATATTCAGACAAACAAATGCTGAGAGAATTCACCACTACCAAACCACCACTACAAGAGCTGCTAAAAGGAGCTCTAAAACTTGAAACAAATCCTGGAAACACATCAAAAGGTAACTTCTTTAAAGCATAAATCACACAGGACCTATAAAACAAAAATATGAGCTAAAAAGCAAAAACAACAACAACAAAAAAAACCAAAGTACACAGGCAAAAAAAGAGCATGATGAAAGCAATGTTACCTCACATTTCAATACTAACATTGAATGTAAATGGCCTAACTGCTCCACTTAAAAGATATGGAACTGCAGAATAGATAAGAACTCACCAACCAACTATCTGCTGCCCTCAGGGGACCCACCTAACACATAAGGACTCACATAAACTTAAAGGAGTAGAAAAAGGCATTTCATGCAAATGGACACCAAAAGCAAGCAGGAGTAGCTATTCTTATATCAGACAAAACAAACTTTAGAGCAAAAGCAGTTAAAAGAGACAAACAGGGACAGTATATAATGGTAAAACACCTTTTCCAACAGGAAACTATTGCAATCCTAAACATATATGCACCTAACACTGGAGCTCCCAAATTTATAAAACAATTTCTAATACACCTAAGAAATGAGATAGACAGCAACACCATAATAGTGGGGACTTCAATACTCCACTAACAGCACTAGACAGGTCATCCATCAAGAGAGTCAACAAAGAAACAATGGATTTAAACTATACCTTGGAACAAATGGACTTAACATATATGTACAGAACATTTCATCCTACAACTGCAGAACACACATTCTCTTCAACAGTGCATGGAACTTTCTCCAAGATAGAACATATGATAGGCCATAAAATGAGCCTCAAAAAAGTTAAGACAATTGAAATCATATTAAGCACTCACTCAGATCACAGTGGATTAAAACTGGAAATCAACTCCAAAAGGAACATTCAAAAACCGTGCAAAGACATGGAAATTAAATAACCTCCTTCTGAAGGAACATTGGATCAAAATGAAATCAAGATGGAAATTTAAAAATTCTTCAAACTGATCAACAATAATGACATAACCTATCAAAATATCTGGGATCCAGCAAAGGCAGTGCTAAGAGGAAATTTCATAGCCTTAAACACCTACCTCAGAAAGGCTGAAAGAGCACAAACAGATAATTTAAGGTCACACCTGAAGGAACTAGAGAAACAAGAACAAACCAAACCCAAACCCAACAGAAGAAAGAAAATAGCCAAGATCAGAGCAAAACCAAATGAAATGGAAACAAACAAATAAGAAAATCCACTACAAATGATAAACGAAACAAAGAGCTGGTTCTTTGAAAAGATAAATAAAATGGATAGACCATTAGCAAGATTAACCAAGAAAAGTAGAAAGAAAATCCAAATAACTCCCCTAAGAAATAAAAGAGGAAGATATTACAACTGACACCACTGAAATACAAAAGATCATTCAAGGCTACTATGAACACCTTTATGCAAATAAACTAGAAAACCTAGAAGAGATGGATAAATTCCTGAAAATATACAACCCTCCTAGCTTAAATCAGGAAGAATTAGATACCCTGAACAGACCGGTAACAAGTAGTGTGATTGAAATGGTAATTTAAAAATTACCAAAAAAAAAAAAATAATAATAATAATCCAAGACTAGACAGATTCACAGCAGAATTCTACCAGACGTTCAAAGAAGAATTGGTACCAATCCTTTTGACACTATTCCACAAGCTAGAGAAAGAAGAAGCCCTCCGTAATTCATTCTATGAAGCCAGCATCACCCTAATACCAAACCCAGGAAAGGACATAGCCAAAAAACAAAACTACAGACCTTGATGAACATAGATGCTAAAATTCTTAACAAAATACTAGCTAACTGAACCCAACAACACATGAAAAATATAATCCACAATGATCAAGTGGGTTTCATAATAGAGATGCAGGGATGGTTTAACATTCATGAGTCAATAAATATGATACCCCACATAAACAGAATTAAAAACAAAAAATACATGATCATCTCAATAGATGCAAAAAAAGCATTCAACATTATCCAGCATCGCTGTATGATTAAAACTCTCAGCAATATCAGTATACAAAGGACATACGTTAATGTAATAAAAACCATCTATAACAAATCCACGGCCAACATAATACTGAATGGGGAATAGCTGAAAGCATTCCCTCTGAGAAATGGAACAAGACAGGAATGCTTACTCTCATCACTCCTCTTCAACATAGTACTGGAAGTCCTAGCCAGAGCAATCAGACAAGAGAGAGAAATAAAGGGCATCCAAATCAGTAAAGAGGAAGTCAGGCTGTCACTGTTTGCTGATGATATGACTGTTTACCTTTAAAACCCTAAGGACCCCTCCAGAAAGTTCCTAGAACTGATAAAAGAGTTCAGCAAAGTTTCTGGCTATAAGATTAATGTACACAAATCAGTAGCTCTTCTATACAGCAACAGTGACCAAGCAGAGAATCAAATCAAGAACTAAACCCCTTTACAATGGCTGCAAATAAATAAATAAATAAATAAATAAATAAATAAATAAATAAATAAAATACTTAGGAGTATAACTAACAAAGGAGTCAAAAGATCTCTACAAGGAAAACCACAAATCACTACTGAAAGAAATCATAGATGGCACAAACAAATGGAAACACATCCCATGCTCATGGATGGGTAGAATCAATATTGTGAAAATGACCATACTGCGAAAAGCAATGTACAAATTCAATGCAATTCCCCTCAGAACACCAGCATCATTCTTCACAGAATTTTTAAAAAATTCTAAAACTTATATGGAACCAAAAAAGAGCCTGTATAGCCAAAGCAAGACTAAGCAAAAAGAACAAATCTGGAGGCACCACACTACTTGATTGCAAACTATACTATAAGGCCATAGTCACCAAAACAGCATGGTACTGGCATAAAAATGGCACATAGACCAATAGAACAGAACAGAGAACCCAGAAATAAACCCAAATACTTAACAGCCAACTGATCTTCGGCAAAGCATACAAAAGTATAAAGTGGGGAAAGGACACCATTTTCAACAAATGGTGCTGGCTAATTGGCTAGCCACATGTAGGAGAATGAAACTGGATTCTCATTTCTCACCTTATATAAAAATCAACTCAAAATGGATTAAGGACTTAAACATAAGACCTGGAACTTTAAAAATTCTAGAAGATAACATTGGAAAAAGCCTTCTAGACATTGGCTTAGGCAAGGATTTCATGACTAAAAACCCAAAAGCAAATAGCATAAAAACAAAGATAAAAAGCTGGGACCTAATTAAACTAAAGAGGTTTTGCATGAAAAAAAGAACAGTCAGCAGAATTAACAGACAACCCACAGAGTGGGAGAAAATATTCACAGTCTGTATATCTTACAAAGAGCTAATATCCAGAATGTACAATGAACTCAAACATATCAGTAAGAAAAAAACAATCCCATCAAAAAGTGGGCTAAGAACATGAATAGACAGATCTCAAAAGAAGATATACAAATGGCCATCAAACTTGAAAAAATGCTTAGCATCACAAATGGTCAGGGAAATGCAAATCAAAACCACAATGTGATGTCGCCTTACTCCTCCAAGAATGGCCATAATCAAAAAATCAAAAAACAGTGGATGTTGGCGTGGGTGCTGTGAACAGGAAGCACTTCTATACTGCTGGTGGGAATGTAAACTAGCATAGCCACTACAGAAAACAGTGTGGAGATTCCTTAAATAACTAAAAGTAAAACTACCATTTGATCCAGCTGTCCCATTACTGGGTATCTACCCAGACGAAAATAAGTCATTATTCACAAAACATACTTGCATATGTGTGTTTATAGCAGCACAATTCACAATTGTGAAATCACGGAACCAACCCAAATGCCCATCAATCAGTGAGTGGATAAAGAAACTGTGAAATATATCTATATATCCATATCTATCTATTATCTATCATCTATCAATCTGTCTATCATCTATCATCTATCTATATATCTATATCTATCTGATGGAATGCTATGCAACCATAAAAAGGAATGAATTAACAGCATTTGCAGTGACCTGGATGAGATTGGAGGCTATTATGCTAAGTGCTATAACTCAGGAATGAAAAAACAAACATCGTATATTCTCACTGATACGTGGGAGCTAAGCTATGAGGACCCAAAGGCATAAGAATGATACAATGGACTTTAGGGACTAGAGGGGAAGAGTGGGAGAGGGGCGTGGGATAGAAGATTACAAATATGGTGCAGTGTATACTGCTTGGGTGAATGGTGCACCAAAATCTCGCAAATCGCCACTAAAGAACTTACTCATGTAACCCAATACCACCTGTATCCCAATAGCTTATGAAAAAATAAAATAAAATAAAAGATTACAGTGAGAGTTCTTAGGAATTTTGCCATATTGCATTGTACTGACCTTTTTCCCTCTGTTCAAAATTTTATCTTTCTTACATTGACTACGAGTTTTGAAGCTTTTTGATATAGACACTGTCCCTTTCTTTTGTTAGTTATGGGAAAGGGAGATTATTTATTTAGTTTTATTATAATATTTTAACATAGATTTTCCTCCATGTTTATATTTTATACTTCTATATGTTGAGATATCATGCTCAAGTTATGTGAAATCTCAAAAACTACTCAAAAAGTTCTTGTTTTAAAATCATCTATATTGCTTCCCCAAAATCTTAATTAATAAAAAGTTACTGTCTTCTTTATAAGTTTTAATGGCTTTATTGAGCTATAACTTTCATATCAAAAGTTTACCCATTTAAAGGGCACAATTCAAAGGTTTTTAAAACATTTACAGAGTTGCACAACCATCACCATCATCTAATTTGAGAATATTTTCATCACACTAGAAAGAAGCACTGGGATTCATGTATTTGATCACAAAGTGGCTACATAGTCTTAACCGCAAAGCAATGAATTCTGCCAGACTAGCTGGCCAGAATTAAAGTTCCTCCTGTGCAAATCTGAATTGCCTATTAAGTTATGGAACAAAGCAGAAAATTTAGAACAAGTGTTCCAAGCTGGACTCATTTGTAAAGAAACAACTAGGGGACTTGGTACTACCCTTGGCTCCTCTCCTTACTAACCCACATGTATCCTTCACTTTGGATTTAAGTCTATCTTGTCCAGGCTTCTCCACGTTTCTGCCCAAGAGCTGCATAAGCCTTCTGATGCTCTAAGACTCTTAGAAGGAAACAACTGTCATGTTTACTTGCCAATCCTGTAGCAGAGCTCTGAGCTAGCTGGGTGCCTACTGATATGATCTTATACCTAGAAAACCCTAAAGATCCCTTCTAAAGATTCCTAGAGCTGATAAATGAATTCAGTTAAGTCTCAGGTTACAAAATCAAATGTACACAAGTCAGTAGCACTGCTATACACCAACAATGACCAAGCTGAGAATCAAATCAAGAACATAATCCCTTTTACAATAGCTATAAAAATAAAGCCACCTAGGAATATACTTAAACAAGGGGGTGAAAGATCTCTGTAAGGAGGACTAAAAAACACTGCTGAAAGAAATCATAGATGACACAAAAAATAGAAATACATCCCATACTCAAGAATTGGAAGAATCAATATTGTTAAAATGACCATACTGCCCAAAGCAATCTATAGATTCAATTCAATTTTTATCAAGATATCAATATTATGTTTCACAGAATTAGGGAAAAAAAATCCTAAAATTCATGTGGAACCAAAAAAAAAAAAAAAAATCTGATTTCAAATTATACTTCAAAGCTATGGTAACAAAAAGAGCATGGTACTGGTATAAACTTAGATATCAATGGAATAGAATAGAGAATCCAGAAATAAAGACCTGCAATCAACTGATCTTTTGCAAAGTTTCCTATTCAATTATTTGGGGAAAACTGGTTAATCACATGTAGAAGAATGATACTGGATCCCTATCTCTCACTATACAAAAAAAAATTAACTCATCTGGACATGGTGGCTCATGCCTGTAATCCCAGCACTTTGGAAGGCCAAGGTGCAGGAATCACCTGAAGTCAGGAGTTCGAGACCAGCCTGACCAACCTGGAGAAATCCCATCTCTACTAAAAATCCAGAATTAGCCAGGCATGGTGGTGCACACCTGTAGTCCCAGCTACTCAGGAAGCTAAGGCAGAATTGCTCGAACCTGGGAGGTGAAGGTTGCAGTGAGCTGAGATCACATCATTGCACTCCAGCCTGGGCAACAAGAGCGAAACTCGGTCTCAAAAAAAAAAAAAAAAAAAAAAAAAAAAATTAACTCAAAATGGATGAAAGATCTAAATCTAAGACCTGAAATCATAAAAATTCTAGATGAAAACCTAGGAAAATCTCCTTTGGATGTTGGCTTAGGCAAAAAATTTATGATTAAGACTCCAAAAGCAAATATAACTAAAATAAAAATAAATAAATGGGACTTAATTAAACTAAAAAGCTTCTGAAAAGTAACAAAAAAAAATCTATTTACAAAATGGGAGAAAATATTTGTAAATTATGCATTAGACAAATAACCAACATCCAGTATCTACAAGGACCTGAAACAAATCAGAAAAAAAAAAAAAAAAAAAAATCCCACTAAAAAGTGGGCAAGTGACATTAATAAACATATCTCAAAAGGAGATATACAAATTGCAAACAAACATATGAAAAAATGCTCAACATCAATAATCATCAGGAAAATGCAAATCAAGAACACAATGAGATACCAGCTTACCTCAGCCAGAATGACCATTAATACGTTTTTCTTTCATTGAATGAGACTGGGAATGAAATGAAAGTATGTATTTATAAGTGTATATTCTTGATAGGTAGCTACTGGCAAATAATTCTGTCCCGATTTTAATACCACATTGAGAAAAAATATGAATGATTTTCCTCTTGTCTTTACTATTAAAATCAAATACCTTTGTTTTCCTTCCTCTAATGAAGTTTGTTTTCACTGCCATGTAGACCACCATTACCATTAACAAAGGAGCTCCTATGTTTATCTTGTATTTTAGAAACTTTCCTGAAACTAACAGTTCCTTTATAACTTCTGGAAAGCTGATGGCTTGCAGAGGTCATATCAGGAAAATCCTCATAACTAGATACGGCTTGAGCTAGAGTGCTAGCAATATTAGTGAGAACAAGTGAATATTTTCATGATATATTTTGGAAAATCTTGGTAGAACTTGACTGACTAATGTGCAAGAGTGGAAAAGGAAAATTAAAAAACAGCATAGATTTTCTTGTGTGAGCAACTGTTAGATGGTGACACTTTTTCCTGAAACAGGAAACATGAGAGGGTTTTTGGAGTATAAAATTAGATATTGTATATAAAGTCTAATTCTACTTTGATTCAATATGGAATGATAGAAACTAGATTTACCCTCCCTGTGAAATAAGTGAAAAAAAAAGTCAAATTTTATGAAACAATGGCTTTCAAAACATTGGTCATCAGGCAATGAAAGACAACGATACTGAAGAGAGGAAATAAATGAGGTGAGTCCTGTGCTTGCCACAGCTTACTCTCTGGAGAGTTTCCAGGTTTCTGCACAAGGAGGGAGAACTCAGGAAGAACTTGACAGTCTCCTAAATTGGAGACTCAGAGCTAGGAATCTGGAAAAGCTAAGGATGCCAGAGATCACGGCAGAGAACATGATGAGGGAACTGCAAGAGAAACTCTGAAGGTCTGTAGAGAAACCCATGGGTGCAAACACATGGGTGCAAACACTCTTAGCAAAATTTTAGCAAATAGAATTCAGCAATATTTAAAAAGGATAATGCATGATGATAAATGGATTTTTATCCCAGGAACATAATATTGCTTTTACATGGACAAATCCATAAATGTAATTCATCAAATTATCAGGCTAAAAATGAGGAAAAAAAAAACATATGATCATCTCAATAAATGCAGGAAGAATATTGGACTTTCAACATACATTGCTGATAAAATCTCTCAGCAACTAGTTACAGGAGGAAGCTTTCTCAATATTAGGAAGAGCATTTGAGTATCTAATACCACAGTAAATGGTAAAAGACTGAATGCATTCTCCCTAAGATTAAGAACAAGGCAACTAGCAATGAATATTAGGAAACTGAAATTTTAAAAATCAACATCTAGACTAGCATAAGAATATGAGCTACTTAGGGACGTATCTAAGAAAAGACATGCAAAACCAGCATACTAAAAATTCATGAAATGTTTTTGAGACTAATTAAGGAAGACCTAAATAAATGGTAGAATATTCTGTATTCATGACTTAGAATATTCAATATGATTAAAATGTAGGTTAGCCTAAAACAAACAAACAAAACTACAACAAAAAACTTAGTTAAAAACCCCAATAATATGAAAGACCTATGTTGCCTGACTTTGAGACTTATAAAGCTATGCATTCAAGATCATATCATATTGGTGTCAAGACAGACAACAGATCAGAACAGAATTCAGTTCAGAAGTAAATCCACACATATATGTTCACTTGGTTTGGACAAAAATGCAAAATCAATTCAATAGGGGAAAGATGATCTTTTCAGTAAATGATGCTGGAAGATTTGGGTATTCATATGCAAAACAAAACCTTTTTTTTTGTTTTTTGTTTTGTTTTGTTTTTCAAGAACAGCTAACAACTCTGAAAAGGCATCTCTATGATCTTGTGTTGTCTTGGGGTGTGGTGTGTGTGTGTGTGTGTGTGTGTGTGTGTGTGTGTGTGTGTGTGTTTAAGCACCAAGATTGAGGGGGAAATATATCATAAGGAAAGTGAAGAGAAATTTTAAAATAAACAAATACAGGCCAAATTTATAACTTTGCTTGAAACAGGTTCTTCTGCATAGAAATCACAGTAATTGTATCCAGGCATCCAGGCTCATTAACAAGACTGGGACACACCTCTTGGAGATGAAAATTCAGGGAAAGGCATGAGGATAAGATGTTTTTAAACTATTTCCATTAAGGTTATGGTTACTCCTCTTTTTAAATTATACTTAAGTTCTGGTATACATGTGCAGATGACGGGTTGATGAGTGCAGCAAACAACCATGGCACATGTATACCTATATAACAAAGCTACATATTCTGCACATGTATCCCAAACAAACCTTGTTATATTATTTGTATCATATTGATTTAATTTTAAAATATACAGCTATTAAATATGTAGAGGAAAACACCAGATAGATATTTGTGACTTTTATTAGGCAAAGATATCTTAGGTATAACACCAAAGGCTTGATCAATACAAGTAAAGTTTAAAAGTTGGACTTAATTAGCATTAAGAAATTTTTTTACTTTAAAATAAACAATTAAGTGAATAAAAAGAGAAGCTGTAGCCTCGGGGAAAATAATAGCAAATCACATATTTGAAGAAGGCTTTGTATCCACAATACATAAAGAATTCTCAAAACACAGAAATAATGGGAACAGAAACCCCAATCAGAATGGGTATACCTTTTTATACTACTAACAAACACTTCACCAAAGAACATACAGATGGCAGATAAGCATATGAATATATAGTATATACAGTCATCAGTAGTCATCAGTGAATTGCAAATCAAAAACACAATGAAATGCTACTACACACCTATTAGAATGTTTTAAAAGTATTATTATGCCAAGTGTTTCCAAAGACATTAAACAACTAGAATACTCATGTACCACTAGTGGGAGTATAAAATGGTACAACCAGTGTGGAAAACATTTTGGCAATTTTTAAAAACTTTTAGACATAGACTTCAGTGCTTTCATCCTAGTACTTGGCCAAAATGAACACAGACACGTGTTCATTGAAAGCCATAGTTGTAGCATCTCCAAATTGGAAACAACCTAGTATACATCAACATGTGAGCACTTAAACATACTGTGATATATTCATAAAATGGAATACTACTCAGCAATAAAAAGAAGTAAATTATTGTTATATTAAACACCATGCACAAGTTTTAAGGTAATTATGCTGGAACCAGACAGAAAAAGCAAATACATTTTCCGATTCCATTTGTATAACATCTTACACAATACAAACTCATATATAGACAGAAAGCAGATGAGAGGTTCTTGGGAATGGGGCTTATTAGGGGAGAAAGTATAAAGGGACAAGAGGAAACTTTTGGAAGTGAGCTATATACTCCCTATTTCTGTCATGATGATGGTTTTTTGGGTATATACTCACGTCGAAATAAATCAAACTATATATTTTCAGTATGTGCATGTTAACTGTATTTCAATTATACTCAAAGATGTCTTTGAGAAGTTTAGCACCTAGTTCATGTTCTATGAATAGTAGTAACCCATCAATATAAATCATAATTTCATTTAATGCTATATATGTAACATTTCAAATGCATTTTTGTGCAGTACAAAAATAAACTTCAAAACGTATACTTACAGAACTTCAAAGTTGCTAAAGTAACTTAATAGGTGAAGTACACTGTATACTAAAAATGAACACTAGTTATCACTAACATTTACTTTGAAAAATTTTAATAACCAATCGGTTAAAGTAAGCTTCATAATTATATGTATTACATAATATTTCTGTTAGTTTTTATGTGATAAAATATAGTATAAATTATACGAATCTTAATACACCTGTGAAATCAGTACCCACATAAAGATATTACCATGCTTCTTTCCTGTTGTTACCTCCTAGATAACCACTATTATGACTTCTTTTGGGTAGATTTATGTTGTATTTTCCAAATGTTATATAAATGTGACCATATAGTAAGGCTCATAGATAGATTCTGTGTCTGTCTTCTTTCTACTCTACATTATGTTAGTAAAATTCAGCCATGTATCAGAAGTTATTTTCTGTTTATGCATAATATTATACTGAAAATTTATTTACCTATTGTTATGGGTGACATTGTGAACCTCGAACAGATATGTTGAAATCCTAACCTTCATTACCTCGAAATGTGGCCTTATTTGGAAATAGGATTATTGCAAATTTAATTAGTTTAGATTAGGTCATTAGAGTAGATCCTAATCTAATATAACTGGTGTACTTATAAGAAGAGGAAGAAAAGATGCAGAGAGAAATAGAAACAAGGAGAAGATTGCCCTGTAATGATAGAGGTAGAGCTTGTAGTGATGCATTTCACAAGTCAAGGAACGATAGGGATTGCTGGAAAAATACCAGAATGGAGAAGAGGCAAGAAAGGTTTCCTTCCTGGCAGGGTGCAGTGGCTTACACCTGTAATCCCAGTGTGTCTGGAATTGGCGGGTTCTTGGTCTTGCTGATTTCAAGAACAAAGCTGCGGACCCTTGCAGTGAGTGTTACAGTTTTTAAGATGGTGTGTGTCCAGAGTTTGTTTCTTCAGATGTTCAGATGTGTCTGGAGCTTCTTCCTTCTGGTGGGTTCGTGGTCTTCCTGACAGGAGTGAAGCTGCAGACCTTCATGGTGAGTGTTACAGCTCATAAAGGCAATGTGGACCCAAAAAGTGAGCAGCAGCAAGATTTATTGCAAACAGTGAAAGAACAAAGCTCCCACAGTGTAGAAGGTGACCCCAGAGGGTTGCCCCTGGCTGGCTCTGGCCGCCTGCATTTATTCCCTTATCTGGCCCCACCCACATCCTGCTGATTGGTCCATTTTACAGAGACTAGATTGGTCCATTTTGAAAGAGTGCTGATTGGTGCATTTACAATCCTCTAGCTAGACACAAAGTTTCTCCAAGTCCCCACAAGGTTAGCTAGATACAGAGTACTGATTAGTGTATTTACAAACCCTGAGCTAGACAGAGTGCTGATTGGTGCGTTTACAATCCTTTAGCTAGACTTAAAAGTTCTCTAAGTCCCCACTAGACTCAGGATCCCAGCTGGTCTCACCCAGTGAATCCTGCACTGGGGCTGCAGGTGGAGCTGCCCACCAGTCCTGAGCCGCACCTGCACTCCTCAGCCCTTGGGCGGTCTATGGGACCAGGTGCCATGGAGCAGGGGGTGGCGCCCATTGGGGAGGCTGGCACTGCACAATAGCTCACTGTGGGGGAGGGGGATTCAGGCATGGTGGGCTGCAGGTCCCGAGCCCTGCCCCATGGGGAGGCAGTTGAGGTCCATGAGAACTGGAGCACAGTGCCAGAGGGCCAGCACTGCTGGGACACCCAGTGCACCCACTGCAGCTGCTGGTCTGGGTGCTAAGCCTCTCACTACCCTGGGCCAGCGGTGCTGGCCAGTCGCTCTGAGTGCGGGACCCGCCCAGCCCGCACCCACACCGGCCAGAACTCACACTGGCCTGTGAGAGCTTCACGCAACCCCGGTTCCCACCCACACCTCTCCCTCCACAACTCCCCGCAAGCAGAGGGAGCCAGCTCTGGCCTCAGCCAGCCCGGAGAGCGGCTCCCACAGTGCAGTGGTGGGCTGAAGAGCTCCTCAAGGGCCGCCAGAGTGGACACTGAGGCCAAGGAGGTAACCACAGTGAAGGCTGCTAGCATATTGTTAACTCTCACCAGCACTTTGGGAAGCTGAGGTGGGTGGATCATAAGGTCAAGAGATCAAGACCATTCTGACCAACATGGTGAAACCCTGTCTCTACTAAAAATGCAAAAATTAGCTGGGCGTGGTGGCACACGCCTGTAGTCCCAGCTACTCCAGAGGCTGAGGCAGGAGAATCACTTGAACCCAGGAGGCAGATGTTGCAGTGAGCTGAGATCATGCCACTGCACTCCAACCTGGTGAAACAGTGAGTCTCCATCTCAAAAAAAAAAAAAAAAAAAAAAAAGAAAAAGAAAAAGAAAAGAAAAAAAAAAGAAAAAGAAAAAGAAAGGATTCCTTCCTAAGGAATTCAGAGGGAGTGTGGCCTTACTGATACCTTGATTTCAAATTTAGGCCTCCAGAACTGTGAGATAATACAGTTGTTTTAAATCACTTAATTTGAGATACTTTATTATGAAAGCACTTGAGAACTAATACATCCATTTAATAAAAGTGATAGGCAAACATACAGGTTCCAGTTTTAGGTTCACAAACAATTCTTCTGCAAAATTTTATGTTGCCATACATATATATGAGATAATGCAGATTTGGTTTCAGACCATAACAATAAAGTAAATATCTCAATAAAGTGAGTCACACTTTATTGTCACACTTTTGGTTTTCCAGTATTAAAGTTATGTTTACTCCTTACTGTAGTCTATCAAGTATGCAATAGGATAATATAGGAGTTCAGTCAGGGTGATGGGGTTGTAAAATTATAGAAAAAGTGCAAACCTTCTTGGAAGGCCAGAAGGGTTTGCAAAAGCCTCAGGAGAGGGTTATGGCTGAAAGCAGCCCAGCCCTCTTACCTTGAGTTCATAGCTTACAGTAGGTACAAAGGAATGTAAGAGAGTTTATCTAGAGAGCTTGTTTACTCATGTGGTCCTAATACTGACCTTTGATCATTCATAGGACTGCTCTTTCCCAGGAAGGGTGACCAGATTAATTACTCACAGGTGTGTTGGACTCAAAGCCTTTGTCACTAACTCTGTGCTGAGTAAATGCTGGCAGGACTAGCTAGTCACGGTGAGGCTGCCAGAACTCTTTCTGTGAGTGGCCTGGCTCCCTGTCCCACTCTTTCACTGAATATTGGTGTTGGAGTATGTTATTCATCTGTCATGCAGCCTGGATCTACAGGTCAGACCCTGGCAGGATTATGTGTAAAAAAATGTATGTACCTTAATTAAAAATACATCATTGCTAAAATGGCCCGTGATTATCCAAGTCTTCAGCAAGTCATAATCTCTTCGGCATCCAGGATTTTTCCTTAATGTTGATAGCTGTTGACTGATTGCTGTGGTTGTTGATAAATGTTGGGGTGTCTGGGGCAATTCCTTAAAAAAGACAACAGTAGAGTTTGCCACATTAATTGACTCTTCCTTTTATGAAATATTTTCTGTAGCATGAAATGCTGTTTTATGGCATTTTACCCACAGTAGAACTTCGCTCAAAATTGAAATCAGTCCTTTCAAAATTGAAATCAGTCCTCTCAAAGCTTCCTGGTGCTTTATTAACTACATTTACTTAATATTCTAAATTCTTTGTTGCCATTTCAACAAACTTCATAGCATCTTCACCAGGAGTATATTCCATCTCAAGAAATCACTTTCTTTGTTCATCCATAAGAAGCAACTCCTCATCTATCGAAGTGTATTCATGAGATTGCAACAATATAACCACATTTTCAGACTCCACTTGTAATTCTAGTTCTCTTTCTAATTCTACCACATCTGCAGTTACTCCATTGAAATCTTGAACCCCTCAAAGTCATCCATAAGGGCTGGAATCAACTTCTTTCAAACTCCTGTTCATGTTGATATTTTGGCCTTCTCCCATGAGTCATGAATGTTCTAAATGGCATCTGGAATGGTAAACCCTTTCCAAAAGGTTTTCAACTTACTTTGGCAAGCTCTCTCGGAGGAAACATTACTTTTTATCAGCTGTAGCCTTATACAATGTATTTATTAAATAATGACTTGAAAATTGAAATTATTTATTGATCTATAGGCTGAAGAATGGATGTTTTGTTAGCATCTTTGAAAACATTTATCCCCTTGTACATCATCATCAGAACTTCTAGGTGAACAGGTGGATTGTCAATGAGCAGGTATATTTTGAAAGAAATCCTTTTGTTTTTCTGAGCAACAGGTTTCAACAGTGGTCTTACAATATTCAGCAAACCATGTTGTAAGCAGTTGTGCTGTTACCCAAGCTTTGTTTTTTCACTGATAGAGCAAAGACAGAGTTGATTTAGCATAATTCTGAAGGGCCCTAAGATTTCTGGAATGGTAAATGAACATTGGCTTGAACTTAAAGTCGTTAGCTCCTATATATGAATATATATCTTATATATATCATATGAGTGTGTGTATATATATATGTCCTATGGAGTTTATTAGGGAGAAATGTGTCACACAATTACAAGGCAAAGCCCCACAACAGGCTGTCTGTAAGAAGCTGGGGCAAGAGTGAAATTGGTACCATGGTTCAGTACAAGTCCCAAAACCTCAAAATCAGGAAAGCTAACAGCACAGCTCTCAATCAGAGGCTGAAAACCTGAGAACCCCCAGGAGGCCACTGGTGCAAGTCCCAGAATCTAAAGGCCAAAGAAACTGGAGTCTGATGTCCAAGGGCAGGAGGAGAGGAGAAAAGTGTCTGGCACAAGAAAGGAGAGAGAGAGAGAGAGAGAATGCACAAGTGGACACAGTCAACTGCGTATCCACCTTCTCCCACCTGCTTTGTTCTACCCACATTGGCAGCCCATTGGATGGCACCCATGCACATGGAAGGCAGGTCTTCTTCTCTCTCCCAGTCCACTGACTCAAATGTCAATCTCCTCTGGCAACACCCTCGCAGACAAAGCGAGAAACAATACTTCACCAGCTACTTAGGCATCCCTCAATCCAGTCAAGTTGACATACCATCACAGCCCTTAACAAGAGAGTTAGCCTCTTTGAAACTTTGAAGCCTGGCGTTGATGTCTCCTCTCTAGCTGTGAAAGTCCTAGCTGGGATCTCCTTCCAGTAGATGGATATTATGTCTACATTGAAAGTCTCTTCTAGTAGTCACCTTGATCAATTTTCTTAGCTAGATCTTCTGGATTACCTTCTGAAGCTTCTCCATCAGCACTTTCTGCTTCTTCTTGCATTTTTATATTATGGAGATGGCTTCTTTCATTAAGCCTCATGAACAAATCTCTGCTAGTTTCCAACTTTTCTTCTCCAGCTTCCTATCCTCTCAGTCTTCATCAAACTGCAGAGTTATAGCCTTGCTCTGGATGAGGTTTTGGTTTAAGGGAATGCTGTGGCTGACTTCGTCTTCTACTCAGACTACTAATCCTTTCTCTATCTCAGCAATGAGGCTGTTTTGCTTTTTCATTCCTGTGTTCACTGGAGGAGGACTTTTAATTTCCTTCAAGAATTTTTCCTTTGTATTCAAAACTTGGCTGTTTAGCATAAGAGGCCTAGCTTCTTTTGGCCTATCTCACTAGGCCAAAACATGGCCTTTTGACATTCCTTTCTCACTAAGCTTGATCATTTCCAGGTTTTGATTTAAAGTGAGGATGTGATTTAAAGTCGTCTGTGTGACTTTTGTTTTCACTTCAACACTTAGAAGCAATTGTAGGGCTGTTATTTGGCCTAATATCAATATTGTTGTGTCTCAGGAAAAGAGAGGCCTGAGGAGAGAAAGAGAGAGGGAGAAATGGCCAATTGGTAAAGCAGTCAGAACACATACAACATTTGTTGATTAAGTTTGCTGTCTTGTATTGGTGTGGTCCATGGCACCCCAAATCAGTTACAATATTGACATCAAAGATCAGTGATCACAGATCACTATAACAGTTATAATAATAATTAAAAGTGTTTCAAATACTGTGAGAATTACCAATATGTGACACAAAGTAGTGAGAATATCCTGTTGGGAAAATGGCACCAAAAGATACTTGATGCAAGGTTGCCATAAACTTTCAATTTGTAAAAACACGGTATCTGAAAGTGCAATAAGTAAAGCATGATAAACATGGTAAGCCTGTATTTTTATATATATATTTATATGGATATAAATTTGTGTTGTGCATATACCTACGATATGAGTCAGGTTATAGATATGTTGAGTTTTAGAAGACAATGTATAAGAATTTTCCAAAATGCTTTATAATTTTCATTCTAACTTATAGTTTATAAAACTTTCAGTCACCCCATATTTTTGTTATCTCTTGCAACTTTCACATATTTTTAAAAATGCATTTTGTTGGGTGTATGGTTGTATCTCATGATGATTTTAAATTTGTATTTTCTTGATGACTAATAATATTAAAATAAAATTATTAAAATAGTATCAACATGGTTGTTGGTCCTTTCAATATATTTTTGTGAAGTGGTTGTTAAAGTCATTGCTCATTGTTCTTATTGATTTGTAGTTGTTCTCTCTATATTCTAAATATGTGGTCTTTGTCAGATATATGTATTGCAAACATTTGTGATCCCTATATGTGCTGCCTTTTCACTGTCTTGATGATATCTTTTGATTAATAAATGTTCTTAATTTTAATGAGGCCTAATTTATATAAATATTTTCTAGATGACTTTGTTTCATTTAAATCTGTTTGCTTACATTAACATCGTTAATGTCATCTCTTATATTATTAAGAATATCATTAAGATATTCTCTTCTAGAATATTTATTTTATATTTAGGACTATAATCATTCTGGAATTGATTTTGTATATAGTGTGAGATGAGGATAAAGATAGTATTTTCCCATTCTTTCTTCCACTAAATTGTTGTAATTCACATGACTGTATATATGGACTTGTATCTCTCAGTCTACTTGTCTATCCTTACACTAATATTAATTACTAAATAATGTCTTGCCAGCTGTTCAAAAAAGTCTTCTATTTCTGTTTGATCTCAAAATTCTTCTTGCTCATTAAGGTCCTTTGTATTTCTTTATAAATTTTATAATCAATTTGTAAATTTTCTCAATAATTTGCACTGAAACTTTTAATGAGATTGGTTTGAGCATCATGATTGCTTGACATCTTTATAGCATTAAGTTTCCTAATTCATGACATGCCAAAGCTTTCCATCTATTTATATGCTCTTTAATTGCTCTGTGATGTGTTTTTGTACCAACAAATAATTCAATTTAATTCAATTTCAACGTCCCATATATTTTAATCAACTTTTCTTTTATATTCTTGACATCTTTATGTATTAATTAACATAGTCTCCTTGAATACTTGGAAATGCTTTCTGTTTTTAATTTCCAGAGTATTTTATATAACATTGGTCATTTTTTAAAACACTAGTAAAATGAATCAGTAATGTTATATAGACCTGTAGTTACATTTGTGTAAAATTTCTAAAATACAGATTAAATTTCATTGTATGATATAGGGCTAATTAGATTTTCTATTTCTTCTCATATCAGATTTGTGTGTGTAAACTTTTCTGGTTGTTCTGTCAATTAACATGAAGGACTGTTGAAACACTCAACATTCAACCAGGATTGTACATATTTTATTTTACCTTTTAATCTTCATTTTTGTGAGGTGTATATTTTCAATTTGTCCTCATTTCTATGGAAGAGCATTTTGGAGGTCTTAACAGACAACGCAAGTTGTAGTCAATTCCCCTTGTCAGTGAATTTTGAATTATAATCTGTCTTCTAAGAATGGTGAAATTATAGAAATCACTGCATATTTTTATAGTCTTTTAGTAGCTGCATTCTTGCTTGGTCTTGGCATTTCATACTGCATATACACAGTTGAGGAACTGGGAAATATATTGAGGGATAATTGCATGAAGAGTGTTAGGCTCATTTCTCTGAGGCTGTCATTTTTTAAGGAACTTGGGATTTCAGCTCTCTAAATCCTCGATGCCTTGATTCCTGTACAATTTGTTCAAACTGCAGTTTTTTTAGTTAACCTGATTTTTGTAATTGTTTTCAATTGGAGTGTAAATCTGATACCCTACTGTGCCATAGTCATTGTTCCTTATTTATTTCAATATGACTGTAAACCTTCTTGAGGGTGGATGGAATCCTGTCTGAAAAAAATCTTCATAAACATAAGAAGCTGCGAAAAATATTAGGTATTTCATTAACGAATATAAGGGAATATAATTATTTTGCTTTACTTCTCAATCACTAAAACCCTAGTGCAGCAAACAGGATAACACAATGGATTAAATTCTATTTTATAGTTGGAAATAGTTGGACACTTAATCTAAGTTTACGTTACAAAGCAACTAAGTCAAGTCATATGATATAAATTTACAAAAAGTATGATAACATTTTGCAATGTTTGCATGAACATTAATTGATATAGCACATACTGTGTGCTCTAAAATATTCAGTTGATTTCTTTGCATCTTCACCCAGCTTAGTAACAAACATTTTAATTACAATTCCTAGGTCAGCATTTATTCTTTCCAAAGGAGAACACAAAGAATAACATTCTTAGGTACTTGTACAAAATTTCAGTTTTATAGATTAAGTGATAGCAGTGACTCAAATTACAGAGAAGCTGCTACTTACACAGAATTTTCAATGCTTCTTCAATTTTACTGGTGTGCTCCAGGAATCGGACATCAACTTGAAAGCACAACCCGGCAGAAAAGGAGAAGCCTTTTTGCCTCAGAGTTAGCAAAGAATTTAGCCTTGTGAGAAATAGAACTAAAGTTCAAAGACTAACTTAAACCTGTGCACCGTATCATTTTTTCTCCTTGAATCAAACCACTTTATGTCAAAAAGAAGAAATGCTCAGGAGAGCTGCCCCCACATAGCTGAGTTCAGCTTCTTTTGATCCAGCAAGAAGATACTACAACCTCCAAAGGACTAAGTCTGGATGGAGAGTCCCAAAGACCTGAGTATAGGTCATGGCTCTCATCTAAATAGACACAGGGCCTGCCATCATCCTATGTACCATATAGGTGTTGCATCTGGAAGGGGAAGGCTTGCTATGCACCTTATCTTTGGAATCACAATTTTGTTCCCTTCGTGTAATTTATCATTAACTTCTCTATATTTATACTTTTGAAAATATTGAGAAAATAATTTTAGAAATTATGTAAATATAGCACTTGAAAAGAGTTGAAATCATGTACATGAGAAATGAAGTATTATGGAGGCATTGATATCTCTCCCTTTGTGGATTATAGTTAAAATTGAGTCAGTAATAGAAAAAATGTAAATAAGCCAATTTTATACCAAGTAAGGAGATAAAATGTTCAATAGCACAGTCAAGATCCTCTCAATTTAGTTTAGTGCAGGGAGTATTAGCGTTTAATAGAAATGTTGATATTAAAATTTTCCCAAATAAAAAAGAAATAGTATTAGAGAAAATGATGAGAAAAACATCTATTGTCTGGGAAATATCATTTATATTTCATGATCCTCGACAGCAGATTAATGTCTCTCTAAGTTGAGTTTAATTTTCTAGTCATAAATCTAAATGATCCAAACAACCTGAGATATTCACAGCAGACTTTGAAATAATGTGATCAGTTTTGCTGGTGCCTCATCTGTGCTTCTCAAAGAAGCACTGGAGATGGGGTTGCAGTCTGGTCTCATTCTTGTCACCTTTTGTAGCTACTAAAATGGAAATTCTATTTTCTAGTGTTCACAGCACTATTTACCTTGTGAAAAGGGGAGCCATGAATAGAAGGCTTCCATTTATTATTTGTCTCCATACCAGAAAAACTACATTTTTTCACTGACTCTGGAATACCTTTAATTTATCAAAAGATTCAACAAGCAGTCAATCTTGAAAGTAAACACCTGATAATGATTAAAATGCCACATGAAAAAAATTAAAATGCATCATCAAAGAAAGGATTCCAGTGTGGGCCTGGAGTAGAATCCATATGAGCTATGGGGTACTTAATGCAATAGCTTTTGGCTACAAAGTATTTTGTCTCTACAGAAAGGTAAAGAAATAATTTAGTGGAAATACCAGAACTCATTATAAACTTTTGCTAAATCACATTGCCTTGACAACTTACCTTAGTATTTCTTTTACATTTTAAAGCAGATAACATTACAGATACAGTTTAAAAGCTTTATGTACTCATAAGTGAACTCTTTTCCCATTTCTCTCCCTCTACTGAAATAATTGTGTTCTAAATGTGTTTTTTTTTTTTTTTTTCTATGCCCTAATGCTTCAGAATGTAATCTTGTTTGGAAATAGAGTTGTTGCAAATGTAATTAGTCAAGTTACAATGGAGTGACACTAGAGAAGGGTGGCCTCTAATCCAATATGATAGTCATATGGTATCCTTAATGAAAAGTAAATTAACAGATTAATTTACTAAATTCAAAACTCAACTAAATTAAAAGCTAGTATTTGTCTACTACTAAGAAAATGTGTGTGTGTGTGTGTGTTTTTTTTTTGTTTTTTTTTTTTTTTTTTTTTTTTTTTTTGCCACTGACATCCTACCATACACAGCTCTTTTAATTCTGACTTTCTTATAATGGTTGTATATCAGATGCTCTTAGCTATGTGTCTGAATCCAGAGCTGGATTGGCATTTTAGATAGAGTCAAGCATAGCATGGTGTTTCTTTTTTATTATTATTATACTTTAAGTTCTAGGGTACATGTGCACAACGTGCAGGTTTGTTACATATGTATACATGTGCCATGTTGGTGTGCTGCACCCATCAACTCATCAGCACCCATCAACACGTCATTTACAACAGGTATAACTCCCAGTGCCACCCTCCCCCCTCTCCTCTCCCCATAATAGGCCCCAGTGTGTGATGTTCCCCTTCCCATGTCCTAGTGATCTCATTGATCAATTCCCACCTGAGTGAGAACATGTGGTGTTTGCTTTCCGTTCTTGTGATAGTTGGCTGAGAATGATGGTTTCCAGCTGCATCCATGACCCTACAAAGGACACAAACTCATCATTTTTTATGGCTGCATAGTATTCCATGGTGTATATGTGCCACATTTTCTTAATCCAGTCTGTCACTGATGGACATTTGGGTTGATTCCAAGTCTTTGCTATTGTGAATAGTGCTGCAATAAACATACATGTGCATGTGTCTTTATAGCAAGCAGTATGACTTATAATCCTTTGGGTATATCCCCAGTAATGGGATGGCTGGGTCAAATGGTATTTCTAGTTCCAGATTCTTGAGGAATCGCCACACTGTTTTCCACAATGGTTGAACTAGTTTACAGTCCCACCAACAGTGTAAAAGTGTTCCTATTTCTCCACATCCTCTCCAGTACCTGTTGTTTCCTGACTTTTTAATGATTGCCATTCTAACTGGTGTGACATGAGAGCATTTTTTCATGTGTCTATTAGCTGTATGAATGTCTTCTTTTGAGGAGTGTCTGTTCATATCCTTTGCCCACTTTTTGATTGGGTTGTTTGCTTTTTTCTTGTAAATTTGCTTGAGTTCTTTATAGGTTCTGGATATTAGCTCTTTGTCAGACGGGTAGATTGCAAAAATTTTCTCCCATTCTGTAGTTTGCCTGTTCACTTTGATGGTAGTTTCCTTTGCTGTGCAGAAGCTCTTTAGTTTAATTAGATCCCGTTTGTCAATTTTGGCTTTTGTTGCCGTTGCTTTTGGTGTTTTAGACATGAAATCCTTGCCCATGCCTAAGTCCTGAATGGTATTACCAAGGTTTTCTTCTAGGGTTTTTATGGTTTTAGGTTTAACATTTAAGTCTCTAACCCATCTTGAATTAATTTTTGCATAAGGAGTAAGGAAAGGATCCAGTTTCAGCTTTCTACTTATGGCTAGCCAATTTTCCCAGCACCATTTATTAAATAAGGAATCCTTTCCCCATTTCTTATTTTTGTCAGGGTTTGTGAAAGACCAGATGGCTGTAGATGTGTGTTATTATTTCTGAGGGCTCTGTTCTGTTCCATTGGTCTATATCTCTGTTTTGGTAGCAGTACCATGCTGTTTTGGTTACTGTAGCCCTGTAGTATATCTTGAAGTCAAGTAATGTGATGCCTCCAGCTTTGTTCTTTTGGCTAAGGGTTGTCTTGGCAATGCGGGGTCTTTTTTGGTTCCATATGAATTTTAAAGCATTTTTTTTCCCCAATTCCATGAAGAAAGTCATTGGTAGCTTAATGGGGATGGCATTGAATCTATAAATTACCCTGGGCAGAATGGCCATATTTACAATATTGATTCTTCCTATCCATGAGCATGGTATGTTCTTCCATTTGTTTCTGTCCTCTTTTATTTCAGTGGTTTGCAGTTCTCCTTGAAGAGGTCCTTTACATCTCTTGTAAGTTGGATTCCTAGGTATTGTATTCTCTTTGAAGCTATTGTGAATGGGAGTTCATTCATGATTTGGCTCTCTGTTTGCCTGTTACTGCTGTATAAGAATGCTTGTGATTTTTGCACATTGATTTTGTATCCTGAGACTCTGCTGAAGTTCCTTATCAGCTTAAGGATATTTTGGGCTGAGATGATGGGGTTTTCTAAATATACAATCATGTCATCTGCAAACAGGGACAATTTGACTTTTTCTTTTCCTAACTGAATACCCTTGATTTCTTTCTCTTGCCTGATTGCCCTATCCAGAACTTTCAACACTATGTTGAATAGGAGTGGTGAGAAAGGGCATCCCTGTCTTGTGCCAGTTTCCAAAGGGAATGTTTCCAGATTTTGCCCATTCAGTATGATATTGGCTGTGGGTTTGTCATAAATAGCTCTTATTATTTTGAGATACGTTCCATCAATACCGAATTTATTGAGAGTTTTTAACATGAAGGGCTGTTGAATTTTGTCAAAGGCTTTTCCTGCGTCTATTGAGATAATCATGTGGTTTTTGTCTTTGGTTCTGTTTATATGCTGGATTACCTTTATTGATTTGCATATGTTGAACCAGCCTTGCATCCAAGGGTTGAAGCCCACGTGATCATGGTGGATAAGCTTTTTGGTGTGCTGCTGGATTCGGTTTGCCAGTATTTTATTGAAGAATTTTGCATCGATGTTCATCAGGGATATTGGTCTAAAATTGTCTTTTTTGTTGTGTCTCTGCCAAGCTTTGCTATCAGGATATAGCCTCATAAAATGAGTTAGGGAGAATTCCCTCTTTTTCTACTGATTGGAGTAGTTTCAGAAGGAATGGCACCAACTCCTCCTTGTACCTCTGGTAGAATTTGGCTGTGAATCCATCTGGTCCTGGACTTTTTTTGGTTAGTAGGCTATTAATGCCTCAATTTCAGAGCCTGCTATTGGTCTATTCAGGGATTCAACTTCTTCCTGTTTAGTCTTGGGAAACTGTACGTGTCCAGGAAATTATCCATTTCTTCTAGGTTTTCTAGTTTATTTGCATAGAGGTGTTTATAGTATTCTCTAATGGTAGTTTGTATTTCTATGGGGTCAGTTGTGATATCACCTTTACCATTTTTTATTGAGTCTACTTGATTCTTCTCTCTTTTCTTCTTTATTAGTCTTGCTAGTGGTCTATCAATTTTGTTGATCTTTTCAAAAAACCAGCTCCTGGATTCATTGATTTTTTGGAGAGTTTTTTGTGTCTCCATCTCCTTGAGTTCTGCTCTGATCTTAGTTATTTCTTGCCTTCTGCTAGCTTTTGAATGTGTTTGCTCTTGCTTCTCTAGTTCTTTTAATTGTGATGTTAGGGTGTCAATTTTAGATCTTTCCAGCTTTCTCTTGTGGGCATTTAGTGCGATAGATTTCTCTCTACACACTGCTTTAAATGTATCCCAGAGATTCTGGTATGTTGTATCTTTGTTCTCATTGGTTTCAAAGAACGTCTTTATTTCTGCCCTCATTTTGTTATATACCCAGGAGCAGGTTGTTCAGTTTCCATGTAGTTGAATGGTTTTGACTGAATTTCTTAGTCCTGAGTTCTAGTTTGATTACACTATGGTCTGATAAAGAGTTTGTTATAATTTCTGTTCTTTTACATTTGCTGAGGAGTGCTTTAGTTCCAACTATGTGGTCAATTTTGGAATAAGTGGGCTGTGGTGCTGAGAAGAATGTATGTTCTGTTGATTTGGGGTTGAGAGTTCTGTAGATGTCTATTAGGTCCACTTGGTGCAGAGTTGAGTTTAATTCCTGAATATCCTTGTTGACTTTCTGTCTCTTTGATCTGTCTAATGTTGACAGTGGGGTGTTAAAGTCTTCCATTATTATTGTATGGGAGTCTAAGTCTCTTTGTAAGTCTCTGAGGACTTGCTTTATGAATCTGGGTGCTCCTGTATTGGGTGCATATATATTTAGGATAGTTAGCTCTTCCTGATGAATTGATCCCTTCATGATTATGTAATAGCCTTCTTTGTCTCTTTTGATTTTTGATGGTTTAAAGTCTGTTTTATCAGAGACTAGGATTGCAACCCCTGCTTTTTTTTGTTTTCCATTTGCTTGGTAGATCTTCCTTCATCCCTTTATTTTGAGCCGATGTGTGTCTCCTGAATACAGCAAACTGATGGGTCTTGACTCTTTATCCAATTTGCCAGTCTGTGTCTTTTAATTGGAGCATTTAGTCCATTTACATTTAAGGTTAATATTGTTATGTGTGAAATTGATCCTGTCATGATTATATTAGCTGGTTATTTTGCTCGCTAGTTGATGCAGTTTCTTCCTAGCATCAATGGTCTTTACATTTTGGCCTGTTTTTGCAATGGCTGGTACCTGTTGTTCCTTTCCATGTTCAGTGTTTCCTTCAGGATCTCCTGTGGGGCAGGTCTGGTGGTGACAAAAATCTCTAAGCATTTGCTTATCTGTAAAGGATTTTATTTCTCCTTCACTTATGAAACTTAGTTTGGCTGGATATGAAATTCTGGTTTGAAAATTCTTTTCTTTAAGAATGTTGAATATTGGCCCCCACTCTCTTCTAGCTTGTAGAGTTTCTGCTGAGAGATCTGCTGTTAGTCTGGTGGGCTTCCCTTTGTGGGTAGCCGACTTTTCTCTCTGGCTGCCCTAAACATTTTTTCCCTCATTTCAACTTTAGTGAATCTGACAATTACATGTCTTGGAGTTGCTCTTCTCAAGGAGTATCTTTGTGGTGTTTTCTGTATTTCCTGCATTTGAATGTTGGCTTGCCTTACTAGGTTGGGGAAGGTCTCCTGGATGATATCCTGTAGAGTGTTTTCCAATTTGGCTCCATTTTCCCCGTTACTTTCAGGCACACCAATCAGATGTAGATTTGGTCTTTTCACATAATTCCATATTTCTTGGAGTCTTTGTTCATTTCTTTTTACTCCTTTTTCTCTACACTTCTCTTCTCACTTCATTTCATTCATTTGATCTTCAGTCGCTGATACTCTTTCTTCCAGTTGATCAAGTCAGTTACTGATGCTTGTACATTTGTCACGTAGTTTTCATGTTATGGTTTTCATCTCTGTCAGTTCTTTTAAGGACTTCTCTACATTGGTTATTCTAATTAGCCATTCATCAAATCTTTTTTAGAGGTTTCCAGTTTCTTTTGGCTGGTTACATAGTTTCTCCTTTAGCTCTGAGAAGTTTGATTGACTAAAGCCTTCTTCTCTCAACTCATCAAAGTCATTTCCATCCAGCTTTGTTCCGTTGCTGGCAATGAACTGCATTCCTTTGGAGAGGGAGATGCATCTGATTTTTTGAATTTCCAGCTTCTCTGCACTGCTTTTTCCCCATCTTTGTGGTTTTATCTGCCTTTGGTCTTTTTGTTTTTTTCTTTTTTTTTGAGATGGAGCCTCGCTCTGTCGCCCAGGCTGGAGTGCAGTGGCCAGATCTCAGCTCACTGCAAGCTCCGCCTCCTGGGTTTATGCCATTCTCCTGCCTCAGCCTCCCGAGTAGGCGGGACTACAGGTGCCTGCCACCACACCCAGCTAGTCTTTTGTATTTTTTTTTTTTTAGTAGAGACAGGGTTTCACCGTGTTAGCCAGGATGGTCTCAATCTCCTGACCTCATGATCCACCTGTCTCAGCCTCCCAAAGTGCCTGGATTACAGGCTTGAGCCTGTAATTGTATAGAATGCCTGGCCTGTCTTTGGTCTTTGATGATGGTGATGTATTGATGGGTTTTGGTGTGGGTGTCCTTTCTGTTTGTTAGTTTTCCTTCTAACAGTCAGGACCCTCAGCTGCAGGTCTGTTGGAGTTTGCTTGAGGTTCACTCCAGACCCTGTTTGCCTGGGTATCAGCAGCAGAGGCTGCAGAAGGTAGAATATTGCTGAACAGTGAGTGTTGCTGTCTGATTCTTGCTCTGGAAGTTTTGTCTCAGAGGTGCACCCAGCCATGTGAGGTGTGAGGTGTCGGTCTGCACCTAGTGAGGGTTGTCTCTGAGTTAGGCTACTCAGGGGTCAGGAACCCACTTGAGCAGGCAGTCTGTCCGTTCTCAGATCTCAACCTCCATGCTGGGAGATCCACTACTCTCTTCAAAACTGTCAGAAAGGGATATTCACCTCTGCTGAGGTTTCTGCTGCTTTTTGTTTAGCTATACCCTGTCCCCAGAGGTCCTAAATGTGTTTTTAAAAATTTATGTGTTAGTGTATGTGTAACTACAAAGATACATATATGTCTGCATATAATTATACATAATATAAATGCATATGCGCATGTATGTATATGTGTGTAAGCAACATATATGTGATGTGTATTTTCAAACTTCATAAAAGTGATTTGTATTGTACATTTTTAAATTTCTAGGTCAGTCATTTGGCTGTTACATAGAGTCCTCTAGTGTGAATAAATCACAATTTATTTATCCATTCTTTTGATGTTAATTTTTTAAGTTCATTTCAATCTTTTTACTAATGCTGCAGTAAACATTCTGGTGGACAACTCCTGGAATATACATGTGAAAATTTCTCTAGGATATGAACATGTGTCTAGGAGTCTGGGACTGAAGGAGATAAATACCTTCAATTTTACTTTTTGTTAGTAGTTGTACCAGTTTACATTCCCATCAGTGGCAAATTAAAGTTCCAGTTTCTCTACATTTTTGCTGACACTCAATATTGTATAGATTACACATTGTAGTATATAGATTGAAGAGGTCATAAATTTAAATAAAAACACTCCAGAAATGTTACAAATTGCTACATTGATCTCATACTCCCTAAGAATAAACTTTATGAAATTTAAAAAAGTTAAAAATTAGCACATATATTTTGCTTACATAAATATTAGTCCTGCCTAGAAAACCCAAAACAAATATAATTAAAAACTTCCTTTCTTTCTCTCTCTCTTTTGGTGAAACATCCAAGGGCTACATATGTTTCCAAATCCTGCATAGATTACTTTTAAGGTAAAAAATAATCATAAGGATATTCTCTAAGATGTCCTGCAAAGGATACCCTGTGGCAGTGATCCAGTGCCTACTGTGCAGTGCTGGTTTAAAGGGCATAGTTCCTTAGAGTCTCACCTTAACTGTTCACTAAGCAAAAATTCTCCACAAGGCTCTCACATATTTGCTCTTACATAGTGATTCCCCAAGTGGGTGGAATGATTGTTCTTTCCTGAATGTCTGTTGTCTGGATCCATATCACAATTCCAAATTAAGACTAACCCCAAAACACATTGCAACTACAAGAAACACATTGTCGACAAATTATTATCTCTCAATACATATATTTGGACAGAGAAATTGTGTAATAACTATATTTGAGGTTAAACAATGGTTTATTACCAAATTGGATTACTTTTATCTCATTTTTGTCTTCCCAAACAGGCAAAGTCTTCTGATTTCTTTTTCTTCCAATACTTTTCTGTTGGTGACAGAAATAGAATAAAAACTATTAATACTGATATTAGAATAAAAGATATTAGGACTGATATCTAGTTGGACACTCAGAAAACCTGGCTAACGCCAAAAATCATGAAATGTAGGTACAGTGTCTCTTTAAATATTTAATTTTGGTTTAAGACATATAACTGCACATTTATTTACAATATTTTAAAGTAAAGATCCTTCTTACAGGACAAATTTGTAGATTTCTGTTTATTCTTTGCAGCACAAACCATACACAGAATTTAACCTGTGATTTCCAGTTTAGTACTCTAGAATAGAACATGATTTAAAAAATAGCAGATATAGCTTTTAGGTTTTTGTTACTTTTCTTTTGTCTTCTGCATGGACTCACCTACATATAATTTAATAGCACTTTTATTTAGCAAATTATGATAACTAAGATTTTGAAAACAGTCAACTAAATTTTCAGAGAAATAAAACCCTTTTTGGCACTTATATTTTATCAATGTACATACTATTTAACTAAAGATCACAGTTGTCACAAGAAGTGTGTTTGCTAACATAGTAAGTTTGCAAATTATCAAAACCAACTCATGTAGTGCACTGAATTATACCTGTGGACCAGAAGTGCCAACCATACCAGTAGGGAGCCGACAAGCTGAGGACATTTCACATGTAGCAAAATGGGCAATATTAATTAACATTCATATCGTAAAGTACAAATTTTTAAGAGAAAATATTTTTCTATCATTACAGTCACAGCAAGTAAGGCAATGTGGTAATCAGTTTCTTTGATTTTAATTAACCATTTCTGAGGAAAACAGAGGACAGTCTAAAATATCAAAAAAACTTCTAAAAAGTCAAATTCAATATTGGCTCAAGATGGTTTTGTGATTCACAGAACAGAAACACAACTCAGCATTTAGAGGCTCTAGTCACAGACCTACTGGGCTCCGGGACCAGGAAGCAAGCAGAAGAGGCTGGGAATCAACGTGTTGTAGCAATGACTAGGCTGGCTCACACAGGATCAGGAGTTAGATTAAAGACATCCAGCTGAAGCAAGATACAGTCATGATCAGCAATTAGAAAAGTTTTGAAGGCTACCTTTGCAGCTAGTATTGAGTGGCTGACTAGAGAAAGGGAGGGAAGAGAAAAGGAGGTAATTAGAACCCAGTCCAAAGTGCCCATTGACAGAGACCATACTTGTGATCTCAGGAGACAAAGGCCCTAAGCATTCATTGTAAGACTTGTGTCTGAAGTACATACCTGTGAGTTGTTTAGAGACAAATGCAAAACCACAGACTCAGTTGAGACTCAGAAGAGAGAAACAAATACACATATAAATAAAAAACCCAAATCACAACAACAATAGGAACATAAATCTTCCCAAGAAATTCCCCATAGATGTGGGCTTACAATTAAGATTCTGAAGTACAAGAGGAAATCTATTCCATTAAAGATAGTCACAAATTCAACACGTATGTTTCCTTCTTAAATTCAGAATGGTCAGCCACTATTACCTTGTATTATTTTCAGGCTGCCGATAAAGACATACCCAAGACTGGGAAATTTACAAAGGAAAGAGGTTTATTGAACTTACAGTTCCACATGGCTGGGGAGGCCTCACAATCATGGTGGAAGGCAAGGAGAAACAAGTCATGTCTTATATGGATGGCAGCAGGCAAAAAGAGAGCTTTTACAGGGACATCCCTGTTTTTAAAACCATCAGATCTCATGAGATTTATTCATTATCATGAGCATAGCATGGAAAAGACCTGTCCTCATGATTCAGTTACCTCCTACCAGGTCCCTCCCACAACATGTGGGAATTCAAGATGAGATATGGGTAGGGGTACAGCCAAACCATATCATTCTGCCCCTGGTCCCTCCCAAATCTCATGTCCTCAAGTTTCAAAACCAATTATGCCTTCCCTACAGTCCCCCCAAATCTTAACTCATTTCAGTATTAACTCAAAAGTCTGCAGTCCCAAGTCTCATCAAAGACAAGGCAAGTCCCTTCTGCCTATGAGCCTGTAAAATCAAAATCAAATTAGTTACTTCCTATATACAATGGGGGTATAGACATTGGGTAACTACAGCCATTCTAAAGGGAGAAACTGGCCAAAATGAAGTGGCTACAGGCCACATACAAGTGCAAAATCTAGGAGGGCAGTCAGATCTTAAAGCTCCAAAATGATCTCCTTTGACTCCATGTCTCACATCCAGGTCACACTGATGTAACATGTGAGTTACATCATGTTACATCATGGGCAGCTCCACCCCTGTGGCTTTGCAGGGTACAGCCTCCCTCCCCATTGCTTTCAGGGGCTGTTGTTGAGTGTCTGTGGCTTTTCCAGCCACATGGTGCAAGTTGTCATTGGAGTTACCATTTTGGGGTCTGGAGGACAGTGGCCTTATTCTAACAGCTTCACTAGGCAGTGCCCCAGTAGGGACTCTGAGTGGGGGACCAGACCCCACATTTCTCTTGCACACTGGCCTAGCAGAAGTTCTTCATGGGGACTCCACCCCTACAGCAAACTTCTGCCTGGGTATTTAGACGTTTCCATACATATTCTTAAATCTAGAGGGAGGCTCCCAAACCTCAGTTCTTGACTTCTGTGTACTTACAGGCTCAATACCATGTGGAAGCTGCCAAGACTTGTGGCTTGCACCATATGAAGCCACGGACCTGGTTCTACCTTGGCCCTTTTCAGCCACAGCTGGAGTGGCTAGGACACAAGGCACCATGTCCCTAGGCTGCACACAGCACCCTGGCCCATGAAAGCACTTTTTGTTTCTAGGCCTCTGGGTCTGTGATGGGAGGGGCTGCCATGAAAACCTCTGACATGGGCTGGAGACATTTCCCCCATTGTCTTGGAGATTAATGTTCAGCTCCTCGTTAGTTATGCAAATTTCTGCTGCTGGCTTGAATTGCTCCTCAGAAAATGAGATTTTCTTCTCTATTGCATTTTCAGACTGCAATTTTTCTGAACTTTTATGCTGTTTCCCTTTTAAAACTGAATGCCTTTAACAGCACCCAAGTCACTTCTTGAAAGCTTTGCTGCTTAGAAATTTCCTCCACCAGATACCCTAAATCATCTCTCTCAAATGCAAAGTTCCACAGATATCTAGGGCAAGATCAAAATGTTACCAGTCTCTTTGCTAAAACATAGCAAGACTCACCTTTGCTCCAGTTCCCAACAAGTTCCTCATTTCCATGTGAGACCACCTCAGACTACATCTTATTGTCCATATTACTATCAGCATTTTGGGCAAAGCCATCCAACAACTCTCTAGGAAGTCCCAAATTTTCCCACATTTTCCTGTCTTCTTCTGAGCCCTCCAAACTGTTTCAACCCCTGCTTGTTACCCAGTTCCAAGCTTATTTCTACATTTTTAAGTATCTTTTCAGCAGCACCTAACTCTACTGGTACTAATTTACTGTGTTAGTTCACTTTCATGCTGCAGATAAAGACATACCTGAGACTGGGCAATTTACAAAAGAAGGAGGTTTAGTGGACTTACAGTTCCACATCGTTTGGGAGACCTCACAATCGTAGTGGAAGGCAAGGAGGAGCAAGTCACATCTTATGTGGATGGCAGCAGGCAAAAAGAGAGCTTGTTCAGGGAAATTCCCATTTTGAAACCATCAGATCTCATGAGACTTATTCACTGTAACGAGAACAACACAGGAGAGACCTGCCCCCATGATTCAGTTACCTCCCACTGGGTCCCCCCCACAACATGTGGGAATTCAAGATGAGATTTTGGTGGGGACTCAGCCAAACTATAATACCTCAAATACTATGTTTCTGTCATTACCTATGTCTTCTACTTCATAAACTTTCCATTAAATGTCAGTCTAGCCCTCTGTTTCTTAGCTTTCATTTTTTTTTTTTTTTTTTTTTTTACCTATTTATATTCCTTCATAGTGGTCTGGGTTAATTCCTCAGTACAGTCTTTCAATTCTCTTATTTTCCCTGTGTCTTTGCCTAAACTGGCCTGCATCTCATAATTTAATTTTAATGTTGATATTTTCATTTTCAAAATTAATAATCAATACTTTAATCTTTATCTGGTTTTGATCTATATTTGCAGGCTTTTAAAAAAAATAAATTGTGTTCTTTATGGATATTTTTTCTTCTTTTATCACTTTGAGGACTTCCAAAATGATTTAAAAATGTTTTTTCAGGGGAAATTTTAACTTTTTTTTTCCTGTATTCAGGGGGAAATTATCCTAGATAGCTATGCATCATTCAAGAGTGAGAAATAAATGAGACACTCTCAGAAATTCAAACCTGAAAGTTTATAATTAAAAGAGATTCTTGCTAAAACCTTATTAAAAGATATTCTGTAGCAAGAAGGAAATGAATGCAAAAAGAGAAATGTCATGCAATAAGTAACCATGAGCAAAAATAGCAGTAAATTCTATTGGAAAGTCTTCTAAGTTAAGAAAAAGTACAATTAACTTTAAGTCTTAGAAGATAATAGCAAAGGGATTGGAAGGTTGCTAAAGGATGTTAATTTCCTGTTATTTGAGTACAGAAAATATGTATTGAATAATTTAAGACTTTGTTGGGACTATATAAAGTCAATGTAAATATTAAACATTGAAGAGTAAACACTAAAATATGTTTTTTAGAGAGTATGTTTGGGAAAATTACATGTATGTGAAATAGAGCAATCTAAGGGAGACTTAACTGTCCAACAGAGAGTAGGATATAAAAAGAGAAAAAGAATTGAAAGAATGGTAAACAAAAATATAAAAAGATTGGACAAATAGGGGTTCACACTTATCTGTAATCACAAGATATGTTAATGTACTAAACGATTATATATAAACTGCTAGTTATAGTATAAATAATATATCTGTTTAAGAATTATATAAGTAAAATTCAGACAAGCATAGCTTATGAAATTGCTTAGGCTGGGCATGGTGTCTCACACTTGAAATCCCAGCACTTCGGGAGGCCAAGGCAGGCAGATCACCAGAGGTCAGGAGTTCCAGACCAGCCTGGCCAACATGTTGAAACCCCGTCCCTACAAAAATACAAAAATTAGCTGGGCGTAGTGGTGCATAACTGTAATCCCAGCTACTTTGGTGGCTGAGGTACGAGAATCGTTTGAACACAGGTTGCAGTGAGTTCAGGTTGCAGCACTGCACTCCAGCCTGTGTGACAGAGTGAGACACTGTCTAAAAGAAAAAATTGCTTAAACTAGCGCAGAAAAGTTGAAAATAAATAAATAAATAGATATACTATAATACACTAACCAACATGCTGTTGGTATAGCAATATTAACATCAAACAAAAATTTTAAGGAAAAAACCTTTTAAGGAGATAAATTATGCAAAATGAGAAAAGGAAAAATAAAAGGTATTACAATGCTGAACTTGCATGAACACATTTTTCTTTTGAAATTTATATGACAAAAGTATAAACATTAACAAATATATTCTCAATTTTTTTTAAATATCTGTCCAAGAAATTAAATGTGTCAAACATATAAAATTAGAAGGTAGACTATGTGACTGAAAGAGATACAATTGGTTAATTTGATGTCATAGATTTAAAAGACAAAGATCATATATTCTTTTTAAGCAAAAACAGAAAACAAAAATTGATTGTATCATAATGTAGAGTTTCTGCCGAGAGATCTGCTGTCAGTCTGATGGGCTTCCCTTTGTGGGTAACCCGACCTTTCTCTCTGGCTGCCCTTAAGATTTTTTCCTTCATTTCAACTTTGGTGAATCTGGCAATTATGTGTCTTGGAGTTGCTCTTCTGGAGGAGTATCTTTGTGGCCTTCTCTGTATTTCCTGAATTTCAATGTTGGCCTGCCCTGCTAGGTTGGGGAAGTTCTCCTGGATGATATCCTGTAGAGTGTTTTCCAATTTGGTTCCATTTTCCCCCTCACTTTCAGGCACCCCAATCAGACGTAGATTTGGTCTTTTGACATAATCCCATACTTCTTGCAGGCTTTGTTCATTTCTTTTTCTTCTTTTTTCTTTTGGTTTCTCTTCTCGCTTCATTTCATTCATTTGATCCTCCATCGCTGATACTCTTTCTTCCAGTTGATCGAGTCAGTTACTGAAGCTTGTGCGTTTGTCACGTATTTCTCATGTCATGGTTTTCATCTCTGTCATTTCGTTTATGACCTTCTCTGCATTAATTAGTCTAGCTGTCAATTCTTCCACTCTTTTTTCAAGATTTTTAGTTTCTTTGCGCTGGGTATGTAATTCCTCCTTTAGCTCTGAGAGGCTTGATGGACTGAAGCCTTCTTCTCTCATCTCATCAAAATCATTCCCTGACCAGCTTTGATCCGTTGCTGGCGATGGGCTGTGCTCCTTTGCAGGAGGAGATGCGCTCTTATTGTTTGAATTTCCAGCTTTTCTGCCCTGCTTTTTCCCCATCTTTGTGGTTTTATCTGTCTCTGGTCTTTGATGATGGTGACGTACTGATGGGGTTTTGGTATAGGTGTCCTTCCTGTTTGATAGTTTTCCTTCTGACAGTCAGGACCCTCAGCTATAGGTCTGTTGGAGATTGCTTGAGGTCCACTCCAGACCCTGTTTGCCTGGGTATCAGCAGCAGAGGTTGCAGAAGATAGAATATTGCTGAACAGCGAGTGCACCTGTCTGATTCTTGCTTTGGAAGCTTCCTCTCAGGGGTGTACTCCACCCTGTGAGGTGTGGGGTGTCAGACTGCCCCTAGTGGGGGATGTCTCCCAGTTAGGCTACTCAGGGGTCAGGGACCCACTTGAGCAGGCAGACTGCCCCTTCTCAGATCTCAACCTCTGTGTGGGGAGATCCACTGCTCTCTTCAAAGCTGTCAGACAGAGTCGTTCGCGTCTGCACAGGCTTCTGCTCCTTTAGCTGAGCCCTGTCCCCAGAGGCGGAGTCTACAGAGACAGGCAGGTTTCCTTGAGCTGCTGTGAGCTCCACCCAGTTCGAGCTTCCCAGCGGCTTTGTTTACCTACTTAAGCCTCAGCGATGGCGGGCGCCCCTCCCCAGCCTCGCTGCTGCCTTGCTGTTAGATTGCCGCAGACTGCTGTGTTAGCAAGGAGGGAGGCTCCGTGGGCGTGGGACCCTCCCGGCCAGGTGTGGGATATATTCTCCGGTGTGCTGGTGTTACAGCGCAGTATTGGGGTGGGAGTTACCCGATTTTCCAGGTGTTGTGTGTCTCAGTTCCCCTGGCTAGGAAAAGGGACTCCCTTCCCCCTCGCGCTTCCCAGGTGAGGCGATGCCTCACCCTGCTTCAGCTCTCGCTGGTCAGGCTGCAGCAGCTGACCCGCACGGATTGTCCGGCACTCCCGAGTGAGATGACCCCAGTACCTCAGTTGAAAATGCAGAAATCACCGGTCTTCTGTGTCGCTCCTACTGGGAGATGGAGACTGGAGCTGTTCCTATTCGGCCATCTTGCTCCGCCCCCCAAATTTTCAATTAAAACTTCCAAACAGCCCTCCTTAGGCAGGCCAGTGAATAGTCTGTGATGACTCGGCGAAGTTTTTGTTTGGACGAACGGAGGCAACATGGTGCACTTCTGGGTTCTTCTTCACCACCAACTCTGCAAGTTACTATATTTACAGATGCAACAATATGGTCGTATTTCAGATACAAGTACTTGATCGAATTCAAAATATGTTAAACATAAATTCCTTAGCACTTGCTGTGTCATGGGCACTTTTCTAGGAACTGAGGATGCTAAATAAGTGAAGCAATATCTCTGCCCTTATATACACTACAGTATAGCGTATTTTTCTTCTATGTGGAATAAAGAACTGAGGATGTGTGCCTTTACATAAATGTGTGCACAATTATTTTGGATATTTTAGATGGTATGGTCAAGGACTGTCTTTTTGAAGAGATAACAATTGAGCTGATACCTGAATCAGCTCAGGTATTGGGGGGAGAAATAATTCATGAGAATATCTGGGGAAAGACGGTTTCAGACAGAGAGAACACCAAGAAAAAGTCTGTAAACTTAAAACTATTTGACTCGATCAAGGAACAGCAAGGAAAGCATTGTGTATGGGGCAGATTGAGAGAAGCAGAGAGAGGTAGGTGATGAGGTGAGATCATGTAGAGCCTCAAAGGTCATGATAAACATTTAGATAAAAATTTGCATCTGATGGAAAGCTGTTGGATAAATTTGAGAGGGATTACATCAAATAATTTACATTTTTAAAATGTTACTCTGCTTGCAGTCAAAATGGACTCTCGTGCAAAGAGAACAGGAAAGAGGTTATTGTAGTTGAACTGAGAGATGGTAGTGGCTGACTAAGTCAGTTGGGTGAAAGTGACTATATTATGGTGTTAAAGGTAGGGCTCATTGAATTTGCCAGTAAGTTGGATGTGACAAATATAGGAAAGGGAAGAGGCTGGAATAACTCCTAGGTTTGGAGATCAGTCTCTGTGTAAATGCTGGTGTCATTTATTGGGACAAGGAAGTTTAGGAGAGGAACAGAGTTGGGGAAGGAACACAAGACTCTGTATGGGCACATTAAGTTTGAGATGACTATTAAATATCCAAAGGAAGGTGCTGAATAAGAAATATGTTTTAAATCCTAGAAAATGAAGACTAGGTAGGGACTTTCCCTATGTTACAAATGGCACCTGCCAATCAGCAAATACCATATACCCAAAGAGTATCATTTCTCTCTAAATAGCAGCAGTTAAAAGCCCTCATCTTACTATTTCCATTTAGTATATTTATAAAGATAATTTCTAACCAATGCTACTGCTAACCAATGCATATAAAATTTTAAATATGAAGTATAGGTATTGGAAAGAAAAAGATAAAATTATAGTCTTTTTTTTTTTTTTTTTCGAGATGAAGTCTCACTCTGTCACCCAGATTTGAGTGCAGTGATGTGATCTTCACTCACTCCAACCTCCGTCTCTTAGGTTCAAGTGATTCTCCCACCTCAGCCTTCTAAGTAGCTGAGATCACAGATGTGTGCCACCATGCCCAGCTAATTTTTTGTATTTTTGCTAGAGACAATGTTTCACCATGTTCCTCTGGCTGGTCTTAGACTCCTGGGCTCAGGCAGTCCACCCTCCTCAGCCTCCCAAAGTGCTGGGATTACAGGGGTAAGCCATCACAGCCAGCAAGTTGTTTATACATGATATGTTTTTATACATGTAAAAATCCAAGGAAACTCTTAGAAAAACTATTAGTGTTAATAATAATTTAGTACATTTTACTCAATAGCAATTCTATTACATTCCTATTGCTGCTACAGCAAATTACCACAAATTTAGTGCCTCAAAACAACACAAATATATTTTATATTTACATTTATTTGTGGGTGCCAATATAGAGTGAGTTCAGATATGTGAAATAGAATGAAACACATCAAATTCTTGCTGTTGGGAAATGGTAGAGAAGGGTGGGGTTGTGTAAGGCATGGGAGGAAAAACACCAGAAAATTGAACTTTATATGTTAATTTTTTAATTGCTCAATTAACAAAACATTTGAAGCAAAACTGGAAAATATGAAAATGTGTTTACTGTAGCTGAGTGGCAGTAAGAAGTCCCTATAGTTTTCTGTATTTTAAACTCTTTAATAGAGAAAGAATATATCAAAAATGCTTCTTAAGCCTCAGAAATACATAATTTACTCAGCCAAAGGCCTTGGCAATGTAGGTTTTGAAAGCACACTGTTCACTAAACTTTAAAAAAAATAACCATGGTAACCACTGCACCATGCTACAAAGGGCTCCATGGACCTATTGTATTTGTAAGAAAACATAGGGATTTGGAATTATAAATGGGGTGTGGAGAAGTGAGTATCTTTTTAAAAAAATAACCTTCTCCTACTATTGTTAATTGTAAAATATTTTCTATTTTTAGGCCTAAAGCTAATGGTATAAAGCAAAATGGGGTAGTAGTTGAAGAAATATCTGGAAACACTGTTGAAGCTTGTCGCCTATGCACCCTTATCAAGTGTTGAAAAGCAATAGGATATAATCTCTGCTTTTTCAGTATATGGCTCTATCACAGAAACTACTGCTAGATAATTCATGGAGACAGATAAATAATGTATGTGTCCAAGAGAGGGAAAGGTAAAAGTGACATTTGTGAGTTTTCTTACTTTTGAAGGATTTTCTTAGCTTTTTTAAAAATCGGTTATTGAAGCTCTGTTCCTTCTTTCATTTCTTTCTCTAAACAGCTAGACTCTTTTGCTTATTTATTTGTTCTTTAATAAATACTTTTTTGTACCGGCCTGTCCCAAGTTCTGTGCTAGGGTTTAAAGTAAACAAAAACCACAACCACTAAACCTATCCTATTTACTGTTTTCTCATGCTCAGGAGCATATCGAAGTATTTACCATTTAATATCTACATATTTTAAATCAGTAGGAAGGCTTCCTCTCAAGAAAAAGCAATCCACTAAGTTAACAAACCAAATTCTGTATCAAGTTAAAAAGTATTTTTCATATAGCGCCCTGCTCCTTTCGTGGTCGGTGCTATATAAAACCTTGCATTTCCTTAACACACTTTATTTGCTATTCACATATAATTACATATTCAGGATCACTTTGCCTACCAGACACTGAGATGCTCAAATAGAGGGTCATCGCCTAGGTCTGATTATTCATTCCTATAAAAAAGAGATGCTCACACTTAATATTTCCTTTTTATTAATGTTTTTGGGGTTAATAACATTTTGGAATACATGATATTTTTACTTGCTCATTAAAGTGAAGGGAATATTAGTCTTTAAAAAATAGGCAAGATGTATTTGCTAACAAATCAATGCAATTCTTTAATATATATTTACAATTGTATGGCTAAGTCAGCATGTGGCAAGAAGAGTTTTACCATGAAAGAGGTTTGGGTGATCCAGTACCCCTTGGCTTCAAAGTGTTTACTGAAGCCACAGGCATCTGAGATTACACAGCCATCTCTTCGACGGCCAGGATATAGCAAGGAATGCTCTCAGATGGAATTACTTTGCCATACTTCATGGCATGGGCACTATTGCTTTGTGTAAATTGTGGATTTTCTAAATTTACTGCTGTATCTGTTTTTCTTCTTCTTGTTGTCCTATCTTTCCAGATTATCAGCACATCCTATTGGTTTTAGAGGAAATTTTGAATATTTTGGCTATTTTTCTCTTTCCACTAACACTCTGGCCAAGCTCATCATCTTCCCTCGATTGGGACTTGCCCAGTAGACTTCCATTTGTTTTTCCAGTTTCCACTCTTGCTACTACTGTCTGTTATTTATTAAGAAGTCACGATTTCTCCATGTACTGTAAGGTTGTATTAGGCCAATCTTGCATTGCTATGAAGAAATACCCCAAACTGGGTAATTTATAAGAAAAGAGTTTTTATTGGCTCACGGTTAGGTAGGGTGTATTAAAAGCGTAGTGTCCACATCTGCTTCTGGGAGGCCTGAGGAAGATTTTACTGGTGGCAAAGGGTGAAGTGGGAGCTTGGTGAGGGAAGATGCCCCATATTTAAATAACCAGATTTCAGGAGGACTCACTCACTATGGCACCAAGCCATGAGGGATCTACCCCATGATCCAAACACCTTCCACCAGGCCCCACCTCCAACTTTGGGGATTACAAGTCAACCTGATATTTGGTAGGGATATATATTCAAACTATATCAAAGTTCCTATATTATCTGAGCCTTGCAAGTTCATTTCCGACCTTTTCTGCCTCCGGGTCTTTATTATCCCTTTTCCTTCTGCCTGGCAATCTTGAATTTATAATTAGTAAGTGCCTTGCACCCAAATTTAAGTTTCATCTTAAGTGTCACAACTTAAGTAGGGAGAAGTCCTCCCTAGTAAAGATAGCTCATCTTGTCATTCTAATGTCCTATCTTGTTATGTGTCTATCTATCTGCCTTGCCTCTGAAACATAAGTAGTTTTGTTTTGACCTCACTATAACCCAGGTGCATATACAGTGCTTGCTAAGTAGGCATTACTCAATAAAGACACATTGAACACAGAATTTTTCTTCTTCCCTAAAGGCTTTCCTTATGGTTGGTGGCATTAATTTTGCTCCTTGCTTTTGCTATGCAGTATTGTTGCTACCATTTTTAAAGTGTCTCCATATTGAATTGCAGACTACTCAGAAAGAGCATGCCTCCTACCCCTTTGGTATTCAGCATATTTTTCCTTATAGCAATGAAAAGAATTTTCAGTGTCTGCTATCTATGGTAAAATCATAGCTAGAAAGTTAGAAATAAACCAAAATGGCCTGGTGTTTTGAGCTGCTGCCATTTGAAGCATCCAGGGTGTTTTAGATTTTTGCCAATGCTTAATGACACTATTTTTGCCTATTGGAAAAATAGTTGCTATGTTAGGTAGCTTCTTAACTCTTGAACCTTGATCTTTTATTTTTTTAACAAAGTCTCTGCTAATGGTTTTGCTAATTAGTAGACATTTTCAAGTTTTTTTGGTAATTATTTGTCATTAGGAGAAATGTAGAGAGCTAAAACCTAACAGAAAAGACTGTGAAACCCAAAGTGTACAAAGGGACAGTTTATAAAACTGATGAAAAATGAAAACACACGAACACAGGACACTGAAGCCTGTTGGCAGCAGATAAGGCGAGTGGAGGGGGCAAGGAGAGGGAGAGCGTTAGGAAAAACAGTTAATGCATGCTAAGCTTAATACTTAGGTGATGGGTTGATAGGTGTAGCAGACCACCGTGACCCATGTTTACCTATGCAACAAACCTACACATCCTTCACAAGTACCGTGTAACATAAAGTAAATTTAAAAAAACTCTAAACACACCATGGAATACTATGCAGCCAACAAAAAGAACCAGATCATATCCTCTGCAGGGACATGAATGGAGCTGAAGTCCATTATCCTTAGCAAACTAGGATATCCTTAGCAGGAAGAGAAAAGTAAATACAGCATGTTCACACTTATATGTGGCTGCTAAGTCATGGGAACACATGGACACATAGAAGGGAAAAACACACTGTGGGGCTAATCATAAGGTGGAGGTTGGGAGGAGGGAGTTCAGGAAAAATAACTAATGGGTACTAGGCTTAATAGTCGGGTGATTAAATAATCTGTACAACAAACCCCCATGACAAAAGTTTATCTATGTAACAAACCTGTACACATAACCCTGAATTTAAAATAAAAATTAAAAAGAAAATGATGTCTATGGAGCTAGACCTACTTGGTTCCGATTCAGTCTGTCATACCGCGATTCTGTCAAATAGTTTACATTCATTGTGATTAAGTTTCCTCATCTGCAAATTAGATATAACAGTTTCTACTTCTATAGAATCATTGTAAAGATAAAATGAGCTGATCTGTGCAAGACACTTTTAACAGTGCCAGAAACATCATATTGCTGAACAATTTAACCGTTGTTTTTATTATAATGGCACGGTTTTTATTAAAGGCCAGCGTTTGTGAGAAAAACGTCTCATTAACATTTACACTTGGCTTATTGTTCAAAGTCATGCAGCATATTTTGGAAAGAAAAGCCTCAACTTTGATATATCATATTTGCTAATGTTTGTCAACTTGTTTGCAAATTTTTCTTGAAAAAGAGAGAGAGAGAAGTAGTCAGTGATTCATTTTAAGTAGTAATTTCACTTTGTTTTTCATGTTTAGCAGATTATCACCCACTCTTCTCCTGCAAGAAAACATAAAATTTGCATTTATTTTTCCATCCTATATTTTAAATTTATGGCAACAATTTTTAATGCCTAACAAGGACATCTTTTGTAAAATGTCAATGAGTTAGGAAGGTTTTCTTTGTTGCTTTTAGTATGCAAATTGCCAAATTTAATGTCAGAAAATTAAAAACTAGCATCAAAACCAGAAAGCAAAACAAACTGCAAGAATAAAGTTGAAGTGATAAGTAAACTTTTTAGAAGTTAAGTGTATGGAAAAACATTACATTAAAAATGAAACATTTGCTTTAAATTACATTGTTTTTGCATTTCTGTGGTGCCTCTTTACAAGACTACTGGTACTTATTTAAAAATTTATTTCAAACTAATTTCCTGTATTTAGCAGTTAACAAGAGTGAAGACTTTTTATAAGCAGTTTTTTAGCAGATATACTTTGCAAATTTCAAAGTAACTTATTTTTTCTAGTTTACTTTAAATTTAATTTTCTTTCGCAATTGAGTCCTTCTGAATTATGGTAATCTTTGATATTTTAGCAAAGCGAACTTCTTGCTAAAATTCAAATGAAAGAAACATTTGTGTGGGAGTTTTAATTCGGTAGATTTATCAGTTTTTAAAGGTAACATCAGTGCAATATTAACATCAGAGGAAGTGTGGTCATCACTGATTTTATTAATGCTATAAACATATTTTCCTAAATGAAGATCTTTCCATTTTCCATCTATTCATGCTACTTGAAATAAACATTTTTAAACATTTCTTTTGAAAGAACTATCATTCAGCGTATGAGTGACTAAAAGTCAATGCATTGTCAAAGATTTCTTTTGTTCATTCTCTCATTATCTTCAGGGCACAGAGGAGACGGTACCATATATAGTGATGTTGTGGTCACGAATTCACTTCAAACAGTAACACTACTTGGCACTTTTTATTAAAAATGCTAATTGTACAGCCTGGCTAATATGATGAAACCCTGTTACTAAAAATACAAAAATTAGCCGGACATGGTTGTGCGTACCTGTAGTCCCAGCTACTTGGGAGGCTGAGGCTAGAGAATAGCTTTAACCTGGGGAGTGGGGGTTGCAGTGAGCCGAGATCGTGCCACTCACTCCAGCCTGGGTGACAGAATGATACTCCATCTCAAGAAAAACTAATGCTAACTGTAAATATATGTATTGAAACTATTGTACTATTCAATTGTATAAGCTTTATTAATATTTTTTCTTTTCTATTATTTTTAACTTTTTAATAAAGCTGCCTCGTGTGGCTTTACTCCACAGATGCTATTTCCTTTTTAAAAAATGTCTTACAAGTAAGTGATCTGAATATTTACTTTTTAAAAACATTGCACAATACTCAGTCTATTCAATAGTTTGAATTACTACATTGAAAAGTTATTCAATCTACATTAGTCATACTACATGGCCTTTGAAAAAGGAGCTTAGCCACAAATCACACCACCTCTATCAAATTGCATGCCCCATATCCCAACTCATCAAGCTGTTTACTGTCTGGTCTTTCTGATTAAGATATAGTAGAAACTCAGGAATAGAACAGGCAAGATTTAACATAATAAATAAACTAGTGTAGATCCAGGTCTCATTTATTTAATTTTCTTCTGTTATTTGGGCAGAGGAGGGTGGAACTGATGAAAGAGACTTGATTCATGTCTGGATTGACTTTACACTATTTATTGTTTGCTACTCTTTGACTACTTATACAGCAGAGGCAGCCCTAAAGTCTAATGCTCCCATAGGCAGTCGACATATTTGATGGCATTTGGCCTAAGACACAGCGTAAATGAAACCATGTTGAGTTGTACTATATTAAAACCATAGAGAGAGAGAAAAAAGTCAGTTTCTCCAAATAGTAAAGGATGAAACTCATGAAGGAAAAAACTTATCTCCAACCTTGAGTAAAGGCAACACAAGCACATTGTTTTAAAGTACTTTTATAGATATAGATGCAAACAGTTATTTTTATTTTTATTTTTTATTTTTTATTATACTTTAAGTTCTAGGGTACATATGCATAACGTGCAGGTTTGTTACATATGTATACCTGTGCCATATTGGTGTGCTGCACCCATCAACTCGTCAGCACCCATCAATTCATCATTTATATCAGGTATAACTCCCCAGTGCAATCCCTCCCCCCTCCCCCCTCCCCATGATAGGCTCCAGTGTGTGATGTTCCCCTTCCCGAGTCCAAGTGAACTCATTGTTCAGTTCCCACCTATGAGTGAGAACATGCTGTGTTTGGTTTTCTCTTCTTGTGATAGTTTGCTAAGAATGATGGTTTACAGCTGCGTCCATGTCCCTACAAAGGACGCAAATTCATCCTTTTTTATGGCTGCATAGTATTCCATGGTGTATATGTGCCACATTTTTTTTTTTTTTTATTATACTTTAAGTTCTAGGGTACATGTGCATAACGTGCAGGTTTGTTACATATGTAAACATGTGCCATGTTGGTGTGCTGCACCCATCAACTCGTCAGCACCCATCAATTCATCATTTATATCAGGTATAACTCCCCAATGCAATCCCTCCCCCTTCCCCCCTCCCCATGATAGGCCCCATTGTGTGATGTTCCCCTTCCCGAGTCCAAGTGAGCTCATTGTTCAGTTCCCACCTATGAGTGAGAACATGCGGTGTTTGGTTTTCTCTTCTTGTGATAGTTTGCTAAGAATGATGGTTTCCAGCTGCATCCATGTCCCTACAAAGGACGCAAACTCATCCTTTTTTATGGCTGCATAGTATTCCATGGTGTATATGTGCCATATTTTCTTAATCCAGTCTGTCACTGATGGACATTTGGGTTGATTCCAAGTCGTTGCTATTGTGAATAGTGCCGCAATAAACATATGTGTGCATGTGTCTTTGTAGTAGCATAATTTATAATCCTTTGGGTATATAAAACCAGTAGTGGGATGGCTGGGTCATATGGTACATCTAGTTCTAGATCCTTGAGGAATTGCCATACTGTTTTCCATAATGGCTGAACTAGTTTACAATCCCACCAACAGTGTAAAAGTGTTCCTATTTCTCCACATCCTCTCCAACACCTGTTGTTTCCTGATTTTTTAATGATTGCCATTCTAACTGGTGTGAGATGGTATCTCATTGTGGTTTTGATTTGCATTTCTCTGATGGCGAGTGATGATGCGCATTTTTTCATGTGTCTGTTGGCTGTATGAATGTCTTCTTTTGAGAAATGTCTGTTCATATCCTTTGCCCACTTTTTGATGGGGTTGTTTGTTTTTTTCTTGTATATTTGTTTGAGTTCTTTGTAGATTCTGGAAATTAGCCCTTTGTCAGATGAGTAGATTGCAGAAATTTTCTCCCATTCTGTAGGTTGCCTGTTCACTCTGATGGTAGTT